>NW_015170904.1:228575-238832 GCF_001447785.1 Gekko japonicus | reverse complement strand
CAGCCTTGCAGCTCCACTGCCGAGCCCCATGAGGGGCCCGGCGGTGGACCTGCAAGGCCGGCGGGAGTAAAAGGAAGCCCCGCGAAGGCCCTCCCTGGCCCCAGGCTCAGCCTTGCAGCTCCACTGCCGAGCCCCATGAGGGGCCCGGCGGTGGACCTGCAAGGCCGGCGGGAGTAAAAGGAAGCCCCGCGAAGGCCCTCCCTGGCCCCAGGCAGGCAGGGGTGGGGAGAGGCAGGGGGGAAGCAACTTACCCTCCCTCCTCTCCTGCCTCCGCCCCCCCCCGAAATGACCTCTGCATATACACATATATGTATTCCCACTGTGTGCTTATGATTGTACATCTGGGAGCCAGTGCTTAAGGCCACAACATGAAGATCACTTTAAATTCCTCCACTTGGTGGCTATCTTCCCCCCGAAATGACCTCTGCATATACACATATATGTATTCCCACTGTGTGCTTATGATTGTACATCTGGGAGCCAGTGCTTAAGGCCACAACATGAAGATCACTTTAAATTCCTCCACTTGGTGGCTATCTTCATAGAGTGAGCCAGGGCTTTTTTTGTAGAAAAAGGCCAGCAGGAACTCATTAGCATAATAGGCCACACCTGACAGCAGAAAGTCATTAGCATATTATGCCACACCCAGACAGCACACCTCATTAGCATATTATGCCACACACCCCATGCCTTTCCTTAGCCTGCCCGGGGGCCCTGCAGCTGCGGGGAGCCTGGGCAAGCCCCCCCTTGAAGGGAAGGGAAAGCAGTTTAAACTGCTTTCCCTTGGCTTGCCCAGGCACCCTGCGGCTGTGGGGAGCCTGGGCAAGCCGGCCCTTGGAGGGGAGGGGAGGGGAGGGGAGGGGATGGAAGGGAAGGCATGGGGAGTCATTTAAATACCTCCCCGATCCTTCCAGCCCCCCCCCACCCCGGATTCGCTGGGGGGGGTCGCTCTCCAAGCCTTCCCTCTGTAGCCACGCATGTGCAGAGGTTTGGGCTGTAGGCGTGGGCATGGCCAACTCGGAAGCCAGCCGGAACTCCATTCCTGTGCGTTCCTGCCCAAAAATAGCCCTGGAGTGCGCCATTCATGAAACTAAAACAGCAAACCATTGTTAGATGGTACTAATCTGGTTGCCGTGACCTGGATGGTTCAGGCTAGTCTGATCTCGTTAGATCTCAGAAGCTAAGCAGGGCTGGCCCAGGTTAGTATTTGGATGGGAGACCACTAAGGAAGTCCAGGGTATTTATGCAGAGGCAGGCAACAGCAAACCACCCTCTAATGTCTCTTGCCTTGAAAATCCTATGAGGTCACCATAAAACAGCTGTGACTTGAAGGCACTTTCCATCACCACCACCATTAATCTGGCCTAGGGCAGAAGGTTCACCGACTCCATTCTGACTCTGCGTTGCAATGATTCTGTGAAGGTACTTGCTGGTTGGTTTAAACAAGACATTAATGAAAATAGAAATATGGGGGAAATTAATATATTTCCTAGCTCTCTCCCCATTAAGGACCAAAAATGGCTTACATCATTCTCCTCACCTCCATTTTATTCTCATAAAAACCTTGTGAGGTAGATTAGGTTGACAGCATGTGACTGGCTCAACGTCACCCAGCAAGCTCCCATGACAGAGCAGGGATTCAAACCTGGGTCTCTCAGATCCTGCTCTTAACACCCTAGCCACTTCACCACATTGGCTCTCCCACATGCTATGGGAGAATGTAAAGTGTGCACCTTCCCCATCCCTCTCTCATATACACACCCACTGAACACCTTTCTTCTTTGTTTTTCTGCGTCCTGAAATACTGAAAGAATGACAATAAGAAGGAACTAAAAACAGGTATGGAATAGCCCCACATACTAGTTATCATTGCACACACAGACCACAAGAAACAGGGGCAGCAAAAGAGAAGAGGATGCTAGAAAATCATGTTTGGGTGGGAGAGAGAAACTGGTACTTCTGATAGCAGCAATGACATCAGGAGGAGTTAGAGAGACTTTGCCTGCAATGCTTTTTTTTTTTTTTTTTTGGCAGTTGGGGTTGGCCCACCATCTTTCACTGTTTCCTCAAAATAATCTAGTAGCCAGCCATGGAATTATGAAAATGCACGGCTTGGCATTACAGTTAGAGGGTGGTCATGGCAGAAAAACAGCACCATCATCGGTTAAGTAATGGATCTCAGATGTAGCCTACGAGATCAGAAATCAATTGAAACATGTTAAAAGCCACATAAGAAATTTTGGCCACACAGTGCTTATACAGCAAACAAAAGCCCTAGTGGTTTTGGAAAAGAGTTTTAATATTTTCAACTAATTCAGCTGAGGGGCTGGGTTTAAAAAAAAACCCCAACCCAAGCAGATCTTTCCAGTGGGTTAAATTTATACTTGCACTGTATTTCTTGGCTATGATTGTGCTTCCCAGAACATTACCCAAGTTATATGTTGTATAACCTCAGATGAGCATAGTGGCTCCTGATCTTCAGAAGCATACACAGAGACAATTTGGAAACAACATTTCAAGAACCCCAGTTGTGTAGCACTGAAGTCCAACTGCCCTGTGTTATCTTTCGTATCTGAATAACATCACTGAACAATACTATCTCAATAAGCAGTTTTAGTCTGTAACCTTTTATCCTACCTACTGTGCTCTAGGATTCAGTTAATCAGGAGTATTTGGGATTTCAGGTCAGCTTTCCTCTTAAACTGCTCAGAGGAGATGAACCACAGCTTTCTATTTTGGAAGGGTTTTTAAAGAATGTTATGGATTTGTCAAGGAGATTTTTAACTTGTACTGGCTTGAGTGGAGACTTAATTCTTCTACTCACATATACTAAAAGCTATCTATTAATTCCTCATGTATGACTGGACACACAACTCATAACCAAAGCCCTAGTATTTGGACAAACATCACCCAGTGGCACATGAGCTTCTTGCCTTAGAACAAAGGGGTTCTCCAACCTATTCCAAGGGTTCTGTTGCAAGGCTTGGTGTATGGAGAAGATGAAATCTGCTCTCCACATTAGTTAGCTTTCAAAAGGCTAATCTGAACACTCTGGAGCATTCTTTCCAGCAAGATGTTTCACTCTGAGATCTGACATAAATGAGCCTCAGCCAGTGGCAGGAAAGGCTCCCCTTTGTCTCCTGTAGGACTGAGGTAGCCTGGCCAGTTCCCTCCCTCCCCCTGGGAGGAGGAGGGGCAGGAGCCTCAGTCAGTTCTTTACCACACTCTCTCTCTCTATGGCACAGGCGAGGTTTGCTTATCTATCTCTCCTGTGCAATTGAGAGAGTCTGGTACAGCAAGCTGCAATGTGGCAGCAGCAACAGAAATGGAAAAGGAAGCAGGAAACAGCCAGGGCCTTGCGGGCCGGATTTCAGCCCTCCAAGGCAAAGGTAGCAAATATATAAACTTTATAAAGGACACAGACAAGCACAATTAATGTTTTGATTTACTGATATTCAAAAGTACGTTTGGAGCTTGCAGACACACTCCTGAACAGCATACTCAAGATTGTTACAGCACAGACAATTTGATGCAATAATTCAGAGCATGAGGTGTCAGTTATCAGATACTGTTAAATAGACAAAATATTGCAAGAGTACTAGTGTTTTAAACACATTTTATTCAAAATTTTAAAAAACGTTAATTGTGTTTGTCTGTGTCCTTTATAAAGTTTATATCTTTGCTACCTGGCATTACATTTTATGACACACACAGGCTGGCCTGACAAGGTCTCATTTATGTCAGATCCGGCCCTGAGATCAAATAAGTTCGACACCCCTGCTATATAGGTTTCAGCGCCATATCAAACTACTGTTCCAGGTTATGATGTACTATGTTTCATACTCAGAACCAGCACCGGGGAGATTTTTAAAATTATCACAATTGGTCATGCACCTCTGTGCGACATTATTTAAAAACTACAAACTTTTTGCTCTGCTGTAAATGAGCTGCTTTTTGATTAGATAAATATTCATAGGAGTTTATTTTTGGAAAAGCACAAAATAATAATGTGAAACAAAATAACTGTGAAGAAAATGATTGCTGAAACACGTGGTAAATAAAAGTTTTATAAAGTCCCAGAGGGTTCCCACCAGCATAGAACATGACATTTCTTTCTCTGTATGTTCACAAACCCAGACTTTTCAATTGTACACTTTAACAACGATAATTAAAGCCCATACAGTGAATAATACATCTTTTAGGTATTTCCTTTTGGCTTGTAAAAGGGCAACTACAAATAAAAACAAATATATTCACACTTCGTCATGTACAACAGAACATGGGAATGGATACATGCTGTTAATATAAAGAAAACAAATACAGACTGTGATACATGTTACATGAAGATACAATTTCATTGTTTTCAGGTGTTGCCTGGGAATTGTAAGATTAATTGATGTTAGTCCATGCCTTTAAGCAATATGTACTACATATTGTACAAATATTGTAAGTACATATTGTAAGTATTAAAGTGACACAACTGTGTAAACCACAAAGTTTTTTAAAAAACTACAAAAATTACAATAAAGAAAACTGCCTTATTCAAGAAATCAGATTTTACCTTTTTAAAAGAACAACTGTGGCCACACTTTCTATACCATCACTACGCATGCACTTTCAAATTAATAAAGATTATCAGTCTAAAAAAAGTGGTATCCTCTTGTTCACTCATGCAGTCTTGCTCACTCACATACAGTCATCTGCCTTAGGTAAATTTTCACTAATTGGATATGCAGCAGAACAAATTTAGACTCCAGTGGTACCTTTAAGACCAACAACATTTTATTCAAGGTATGAGCTTTCATGTGCATGCATACCTTTTTGAGCTATGAAATCAGTCGGGGTACTATGACATGTGAATGTGTGTCTAGTTTCTTGGTTGTTGTTGGGGGTTCTGTTTGTTGTTTGTTAGTATAATAGATTTCAGTGTCTGTTAAACATTTATCTCCTGTGGACTTTTTTTTTTGGGGGGGGGAGAAAGAGAAAGATGCTAATTTATATTCAAAATAGTGCTTTCAAAGAATCATTTACAATATCGTTTTCTAAAAGCAACAGAAACCCTTTAAAAATCTTGTTCTGTGTTATTTAAATAAAACTGTTGGATAATAAACAATTATCTAAAATTCTCTCTCACACACACACATTCACAAGCAAGTGCTAAGTACTCACTAAAGTAAGAAATATTATTACCCTTCTCGCCACATTTTTAAGTTTGGGGCACTTCTATTTCATGTCCCTTGACACCTTTTTGAAGAATCCATCTACTTTATACTGGAAAGCCTCACATGAATAAAACTTTATGGCACTACAGGCATTTAGCCTTCCACTGACATTCCTGGCCTGTTCAGTTCTGCAATTCAATCAAAATCAAATCTCAAAATCCTCTTGTCAGCCAGCACTATTTTCATATGCCCAAGCCTTGTGTAAGGATAACTGCATCCAATCTTTTCCCCCCAAGCAGTGCTTATATTGTTTTATTACAGTTCAATGAGTGGAGTTCAAAATTACATGCAGCTGCCTACTACTGTGGTCTGTCTGTGTTACGCATGGACACAACTATTGCCCACCAGGCTTGAAATCATTCACTTACTGGTCTGGCAAGAAAGACTGTGAACACTTCTTTGTATGGAAGAACATCCTGCCTGCTAGATCTAAAGAGGGTGATGTTAGCAGATCAGTCCCTTTATAAAAGGATTGTGAGAGCCCTATGAAATGCAACTCAAATGTGCTCAATTTTAAGCATGTGGCTAGCGCACATAAAAGCAAAGATAAACCTCGACATGCGCGACTCATTCTCAGAAAAGCTTGCAAGGGAAAGATAAAGGAGAACAGAGGGTTTAAAAAAAAAATATATGTGTTTTAAATGATGAAGCTCCATTTAGACAGCTTTTTAAAAATCTCATTCCTCCTCTGTAATCTTTTCACTGAAACAAAAGGACTAAATACAAAGCTAATTAAATACAATTTAATCAGATGAACAATGAAGCAATTCAAAATTCCAGCAGCTTAAAACTCTTACCCAACTAATAGTTCCAGCACAGGGTAGTGGTAGTAGGGAGAGATAGCATCAATAATGAGGAGCCCTTTCAATCTGACACTTAGGGGGAGCACAAGGAAAAGAATGTGTCAAGAGGATCCCCCTCCCTGCGCTGAAATCGCAAATCTGAAAAAAATAATAATACATGGGAACCAAGGAAAAGGAGCGCCTCATGCAAATACATTTGTCAGTCTCAGCAAACTAGACTAACATTGAAATCAATCTGGCTTAGACTGGAATAACTCTGCATAAGATTTCACTGTAAACATTCCAGTGTAAATACCATGAAATTGTCCGTCCCCCCCCCCAAAAAATCCTTTTTTCCTTTGACAGCCGCTCCGTGCCTTTCACAGCTAAATCTCAGACAGAAATTCAACACATGCAGTTTTCCTGATATGGAGATACAGTGACATGGAAAACTGTACCTGTTGAGTTCTAACTCTCTAATGAATAAAGGTGGGAACACATGCATCTTTACACTAAAGATTATAATGATGGCTATGGCAGCCATATGGTAGAATGTATTCCAGAGACCAGCAACAATTAAAAAGCCACACTCTTTTACACATGCAAATTTTACACATCTTTGCACCCTATCAATGTTTGCATTCCATCACACTATAGTTTAGTTGTTGCTGGGCTGGCTTCTGTTCCTTTAACATACACAACAGCTCAAAAAGCAGCCAACGCTTCCACCATACATTGCTACTATGTTTAGTGCAGAGAATTCTGAAAGGAGCCACTAATGGAAGAATGAGAATTGCCTGCCCTATACAAGATGATCCTGATTTAATTTTCCCATGCTATGGAGCATAATTGGGTGATCTTTTGTCAACTGTGTGTTCATCCAGTCCTGTGCTTGATTTCACATTAGGTTAAAATTCCACAAGCAATAAACAATATGTCCATTAAAAAAACCATGTGAACCTACAGAAATTCTTCACTGAGCTTTTCCTCACAACATTGCAACTACCATGAAAGGAGTTGAAAGGGAAAATATACTGCATGCCACATCTACTGTACTAAACCTGTGAGAGAAATAAGTAAAACGATTCTTTGCTTGCATGGTACAGATGGGTATCTACCCCTCACTCCCCCCAAAAAATCGCTGATTGGTTTCTTCCTCCTCCTCAACTTTCTGCAGATGTTCAGCTTCTTTTCTATCCTTTCTTCTTTTGCCCTCCTATCAGAAATGTTAACTGAGGCAGAAACTACCACAATGTGAGCATTCCTTATTTTTCCCATTAAGTCCAACAAAAAAAAAGCTATATACATACAGGCCAGTTCGTAATATTTGTGTCACATGCCAACACAAACAAGAAACAACCTGGAATACAGCAGAAAAATGACGAAATACGTAGCCACCCACGATATCAAGTGTACCTCAAGTGTACCTCAAGAAAATAAGTGAACAAGCAGGGGACCTGCAAGGACTTGTGGGGGGTATCTCATTTCCCCATCCCCCACTATTTTCTTTTACCTTTCCCTGGCAGCAGGCATGGCCTCTCCATTTTTGTCAGTTTCTTCTCTCTTTTCCACCAACTAGCCAACCTATCTTTATCTGCTCCCATGTCTTTAGCTTTCCCTCCTTCCCTCCCACTGGCAGCATCTTCCCAGGAAAACTGTGGCCAAGTTGCTCGGTGCCAGTCTCTGGGAAAGATCCAGATGCACAGCCGGGAGCCTGCAAGGACTTATGGTGGGCTCGTCACTTTCCCCAGCATATCTCACCCTACACTAGTTCCCATTCCCCTCCGCTTGGCAGCCTCCATATCTTCAACTTTCTCTGCTTCCTTCTTCCCTTCCTACCCACCAACCAACACACCTTTTATCTGCCCTCCCATCTTTGGCTACATGTATTATTTATTTCATTCCTTTATACCTGGACTTTCTCCACAATGGGGAACCAAAGCAACTTACTTCATTCTCTTCTCCTCCATTTTATTCTCACAGCTCTGTGAAGTATGATTCAGGGGGGTAGCCGTGTTGGCCTGAAGCAGCAGAACAAAGTTTGAGTCCAGGGGCACCTTTAAGACCAACGAAGTTTTATTCGAGGTATGAGCTCTCATGGGCATGCAAACTTCCTTAGATACTTCTTCAGAAGAAGTGCCCATGCACATGAAAGCTTATACCTTGAATAAAACTTTGTTGGTCTTAAAGGTGCCACTGGACCGCCCATGCTGCGCGTTCCCCAGTAAGTAGTAGTCTTTTGCAGGTCTCTTTTAAATCCACATTTTCGGCCGGTAGTGACAGGTTGGGGGCGGGTGCACAACGCTTGCCAGATGTTGACATCTGATTGCGCCGGTTTAATCCACCCTCAGCCTGTCCGTTTCCTGGGGCAAATCCTCCCGTGTGACCGGGGCCTAACCAGTACACCACTCTGGCTATTGTATGGTGGCTGCTGTTGAACAGGAGCAAGCAGCCAGGTCTAGTGAGTCACTGGCCTTCTCCACTTTCCTAGTACATGGCAGAGGTGCTACTTTGGGGGATGAGGCTCAAAAAAGCCACAGGTGGCATTTCAAGGAGCCATTTGTGACTCCTGGGCCTTAGGTGGTTTTCTGTTACATTTTTTCCCCCAATTCTGTCACCGTAATCCTACCACATTGTTTGACTGAATTGCTGTCTGACTGAATTGTCTTCCATGTTTTATAATCTTCCTAGAGATTCAGGAAGAAAGGCGGGGGGGGGGGGGGAAGAAGATGGGGGGGGGAGAAGAAGAAGAAGAGGAGGAGGAGGAGGAAGAAGAAGAAGAGTGTAACTTCAACATATTATAACACTTTTGATAAAATTGGAACATGGCTTAATTTCTTAGTCCTTATCAACCAAAACAAAAATTTATGCAAGTATTGTGGTATTTGTGTGTTTATACCCAGTCAACTTTATTTCCATTTCCTTGTTTTTCTCACTGTTAAATTTAGGTTGTGGTCACACATGCCAATTGAAGAGGAGGGAAGCGAGGCCATTCCCTCCAGAGGAATTTGACCCGCATTTACGAGATCACACAGCCCTTACATGCTGCGGGCTCAATCTGTCACTGTGTGATCAGACATAACTGCGGGTGTCTTTTTTTGATGTTTGTTTCCCATGCGCATAAACAAGAAATCGCACCTCCGCACCGAGGGCCCCTTATGGGTATGTGATGATGCACATACTGCAAAGAGGGGGCGGGGGGAATGGCACAGAGCTGGGATGGCCTGATCAGACCATCCCAATGGCTCGGAAGTGTGCTTGCATGATCAAACAAGGGAAAGTCCATCCTTGGCTGGTCGCAACCCGTTTACTACCAGATTTTCTCCAGTGTCTTTTTACTGCACTTGTGCAGCAGAGCAGCATGGGTTGCCAACAGCTGCAGGATGCTTCCTAGATGTCGCTGTCTGATCACGCCCTTTCGATCAATTGGGCATTCACACCTATGTCGAATATTCTGGTGTGTGTGATCACAGCCTTAGATTGCAAACTCCTTGGGGTAGTGATCTTTTTTTCCACTAGAGTCACTCTATGTACACTCCACGTATACTGATAGCAGTTTAAAAATCAGAAATTAAAAACATTGCACATCTTGTATGTTTCTTGTATGGCAAAATAACACTGACACTTTCAAAATGCCATTTATTTCTGAACTTCTCAGGCAAAAAAAAACAGGAGATCAGGGAAAAAGAAGATCACATTTCTTCCTGACCATTCCTTTTGCCCTAAAGGAGGGTCCTGTGGCTAGACAGTGGATTGGGACTCAAGAGATTAAAGTTCTGCTCCCAACCACAGACAGATTATCTCACACCCACATGTCTCAGTTCTCCCAAGTTTATGATGGGCACAAGCATTTCCAACCTCACAGATGTTGTGAATTGCTCAAATACTGCAGTGCCACTGAAATGCCGACAAATAAAAATGAATACATTATTTTATTTCCCACATAATTTATGTTTGACATATTTGCTCAGCAGGAGCTCTGGCAATATCTGCAAAAGATTTAGGTTTGGGGAAAATACTGCCATGTAAACCATGCTTTTCCAATACACAAACATTCAGGGAACCTTTCTGTTTGCTTAGGAAATAATGTTTAAAGAGATTTTCTAGCACAGATAATAGGATTAATTGGTATAAACTTGAAAGCTGTAAGCGCAGATAAGCAAAAGCATGAAATGGTATAGGTATTAATAAAGTGGGTCTACAATCGTATATTACCAGCTCTATACCCAGTCACTCACTTATAAATCGCTATC
>NW_015170904.1:204663-228540 GCF_001447785.1 Gekko japonicus | reverse complement strand
GAACAGGGCATTTGACTTGGACCGTGGAGCTCAAGGTGTAATTCCCCACTCAGTCATGAAGATGAGTTGGGTCAGTTGCTATTTATAGCCTAATCACAGGATAAAATAGGATAACTCTGATACATACTGTCTTGAGTGTTTGAAAAAAGAGTGGGATACAAATGTGATTAACAAATAATAAGAGTTTTCACTTCCGAATTTATAAATGTGCAGTAAGGAAAGTGATGGCAAACCTTGGCAGCATAATAAAACATAGAGACATCACACTGCCAACAAAAGCCCATATGGTCAAAGCAATGGTATTCCCAGTAGTAATGTATGGCTGCAAGAGTTGGACTATAAGAAAGGCCAAGTGCCGAAGAATAGATTTTTTTGAATTATGGTGCTGGAGAAGATTTTTGAGAGTCCCTTGGACTGCAAGAAGATCAAGTCAGTCAATCCTAAAGGAAATCAACCCTGACTGTTCCCTGGAAGGCCAGATACTGAAGCTGAAGCTCAAATACTTTGGCCACCAAATGTGAAGGGAGCACTCACTGGAGAAGACCCTGATGCTGGGAAAGACTGAAGGTCAAAGAAGGCTGCGATCACACACACTAAATAATCCACTTTCAATCCACTTTCAATGCACTTTCGAACTGGATTTTGCCAGTTCACATTAGTAAAATCCAGTTGGAAAGTGCACTGAAAGTGGCTTGAAAGTGGATTATTTAGCGTGTGTGACCGCAGCCGAAGAAGGGGACGGCAAAGGATGAGATGGTTAGACAGTGTTATTGAGGCAACGAACATGAAATTAAGCGAACTCCGGAGCACGACCGAAGACAGGAGGGCCTGGCATGATGTGGTGCATGGGGTCGCGAAGAGTCAGACTCGACTATGCGACCAAACAACAACGTTCAACAGAAAGATCTAACACGATTTGTAACACAATCTAATAAAAAGCACAGGGATGTGGAAAGGACTTAGTAAAATGGTAGATTCCAATTCATTTCCAGTTTACAGTGAAACTCTGGGAAATATTGGCCCTTTCAGTTAAAGAATGACATAACATAACTGAGAGATCTTAGTTTATACAAGAATCTGGATTTTTTTTTTCTTGCAGACCTATTCAACAACACAGAATCTAGCAACTAACAACAAATTACTTACTACCAATGAGCGGTGTTAAAGATACTCCAAACAATCTCCAGTCAAACTTGATATGGTATCTAAAAAGGCTTGCCAGCTTGTATTAAATAAGTGTGTAACAAGCAGAAATTAAGTACGTGAAGTACAATGTTTAGATTGGAAGTCAGTCATATAGCTATTGAAAGTACAAAGCCTCTGCCAGAAAAAAATGGGGGCAACCCTACATTTTTTCATTCACACCAGCTTTTATCAGTATGGAACTTGTTTCTTCATGGCCTCCTTATTTATTACTATTTAATTTATTTATACCCCCACCTTTCTCCCCAGGAGGAACCCAAATCTGCTTACATCATTCTCCTCTCCTCCATTTTATTAGCACGACAACCTTGTGAGGTAAGTTTGGCTGAAAGAGTGTGACTGGACCAAGGTCACCCAGCGAGCTTCCATGGCACAAGTAGGGGTTCAAACCTGAGTCTCCCAGATACAACTCCAACACTCTGAACCACTATAGCACCCTGACTTTTCTTTCCACTGCTGTTAACATTTCAATCAGGAAACAATGTGTGTGGGCCCAAGAAATATCAGTCCTTTCCACTTGATCTCCTTCATGGCCAGTCAAATGTCAGACGGAAACAGCCTGGATTCTAGATTCAATTATTACAGGGGAATGAGAAGAAGTCATGGAAGATTGGATTCTCATGCCATGGTTAGTATGTGAATGGGATCTACATCCAAAGCACATTTATCATGCTTTTTAAAAGTTTTTTTAAAAATTCCATTACCCTATTTGCACTATTTATGCTGAAATAAGTACCAATAAATAATTTATGATGATCAACAGCTTTGCTCTATAGGACATCACTTTAAATAATGAAGTAGCAGCTTCTGAGAACCTACTGAACTGTTTTAAAGAAGCAAGAATGCAGAGGCCTTTCTTTGCCAGATGTGTAAACTCATAATAAAATTCTCACAAAAACAAGGGCAGCCAAGAATAGCATTATGGGAACAGCAAACCAGAGACCATGGTTACCTGGTGGGCTCACATAGCTGGGTAAACTATGCAGTTTGCTTTCATTTGATATTTGGTTTAGGTCTGGGAGTTGTGAGGAACAAGGCAGAAGAAATCTCTGTGCAGGGGTCCCATGGTGGCTCCTAGCAAACCCCACAAAAGCACAAGGCCATATACTGACTTCTGGAAAGCAGCGTTTGGCAACTGGTAGCCCATAAACCCACTCCAACTGGAAAATAATGCCACCTATGCTCAGCTCCTATATTGCCAGTTTACTTCATCCTTCTTCTTATGTTTGTTTAGAGAAAACAAGAATCACAGCATTGTGAGAGAGAAAAATTATATTACAAGTTCCTCTTCTCATACCTCCCCTAGCTGTCATTTTAAGTTAGCAGACAGGGAAACATGTTTGTCTGTACACAACGAGTTGCTATCTCGTACTCCTTCTCTCCTTGCCATTCTGAATTCCTTTTGTAAATTAATCCAACTGAAAATGCAATATGAACAATATTTTAATACCTAAAGCAGCATACGGCAATTAAACATACAATACAGGACATCGGAGACAGAAGAGTTTATGCATGGCAATCTCTTCTGACTCAGCCCAAGTGGCAGGCTCTTCCTTACAAAAGGAGATGCATGCAGAATGAGGGGATGGCAGATAGTTAAAGGTGTCCTCCTAAAGAATAAGCCCTTACGCTGACCTGAAGACACTGTGCCATAATTTTGGTGATCAAAAGTTGACAAGCGGGGGGGGGGGGACCAGATATCAGCTTTCGTTTGCACTGACATGCAGCACTTACCCATCAGCTGAAGACAGCTGACTGGCAATAAATTTAAAGGGGATCAGGTTCTGTAACAATAGTTGCAAACATAAAACCCAATTTTCTGCTCAAGGCTATTGCTATATATGGATAGATGGATGGACGGACAGACAGACAGAATAACCCAGTTGTATAAAGAACTGTACCGCAGCCAATCAATAAACAAAATGATTAATCGGTTTTAAACTATTTACAAACTATCATGGAATAAAATAGCACTTTAAAAATATATAATATAATATAATTAATATAATATAATATAATATAAAATAAATTCAGGGGTCTCATCCTGCTGGAGCTCCGCGGTACGTAGCTCCAAGAGAGACGCTCTGGGGGGGAGGGCAGTCACCTGGTGAAGCCCCGTCCCTTTCTTCAGGCCGCCCTCTGCTCTCTCGCCCTCCCTGCCTTCCCAGCGGCGGCTCTTGCTGTCAGCGGAAGCGGAGCTCTACAGGGGGAGCAGGGAGGCGTGTCCACACACTGGAGTGCTGCTGCTTAGCAGGTTCCCAAACTCTCCTCTCGTCGACATGGTGCCTAGCTCCACTGGAGGGATGTTTTTCGGGGGAGACAGCAGGGTTTTAAAATGCAGGAGGAGGCGGGGAGGGGGAGAGCAGCGGCGGTTGATGGCTGGTCCCTGTGATGAGGGCGGCCGACGGCTCTCGCCCTCCCTGCTTTCCCAGCGACGGCTCTTGCTGTCGGCAGAAGTGGAGCTCTGAAGAGGGAGCAGGGAGGCACGTCCACACACCGGAGTGCTGCTGCTGGCGGTGATACCGGCGCGACCTCTGATCTCTGCCAGCGACTCCTGGATCCCGCCCTTCCGCCACCCCCCACCCCACTCCAACCCCTCCGCCTCCCTCGTTCTCGCCACTCCGAGCTCGCCAGCAATTACCACAACAGGCACGACCATTAACAGCAGAGAGCCCCCACCCCATCCCCTAGGTAGACCCAGCCCATCCAACCGTCTTGCAATCCACCTGGCGGGCAAGGATGGGCAAGCGAGGGCAGCCGGCTTTGGCGGCGCCCAGTGAGCATGCTCACTCGAACCCTCCCAACTCCCAAAGCCGCCCTCCCTCCCCTTCCCAAAGGAGCACGGGCAACCAGAAAGGGCTCCCGGCGGCTTCGCCTGCCTCGACGGTGCATGCTCCGTCTGCGAGCCTGGGGCGGGGAGGGTCCCGAATCTGTGCGGGGAGGCTGTGACGTCGCTGCGCAAACGCCGTGGCGCCTAGAAGCATCCTCCGCATCGGCGGCAGCATCACCAGCGCGGGGGCGGGGAGCCAGTGGACAGGGGGCGGTGAGGCGACGGCCAGGAGGATGACGACCACGTCACCGCCGCTGTTGCTGCTCCTGCTCAGACGGAGTTCGCCGCCGCCACCCGCCTTCACGATGAGCCCCAGCTGCTCCGCCACCGGCAGGACAACA
The DNA here is from genome assembly GCF_001447785.1 of Gekko japonicus. Taxonomy (NCBI): domain Eukaryota; kingdom Metazoa; phylum Chordata; class Lepidosauria; order Squamata; family Gekkonidae; genus Gekko; species Gekko japonicus. Next base: position 224,166 of record NW_015170904.1, on the reverse strand, counting down.
AAAAGGAGGGAGAGGAGAGTGCAACTGGCGGGGCTCCTCTTCTTGCTGCTCCTCTTCCTGCTGCTGCCTGAGGCGGGCGCCAACGCCAACGCCGCCGCGGTTTCTTCTTCCTCCTCTGTCTCGCCGCTGGTGGACCGCCGGAGGGCCCCTGGTATTTTTGGCCGATGTGTGACTGACACAGTGTCTTGGACTGGATGGGCCACCTGCCTGATCCAGCATGGCTTCTTTTATGTTCTTATGTCTGGCACAGTGATGCTCTGCATTCTTAGTGCTTGGGGGGGCAAGAGTGGGAGGGCTTCTGGATTTCAGTGTCTTGGATTGGATGGGCTTCTGGATTTCAGGCCCGGCTGGTGGACCTCAGGAGGGCCCTTGGTATTTTTGGCTAATGTGTGACACAGTGTGTTGGAATGGGGTGGAGCCTGAGTGGTGGGTGTGGCCTTCTGACACACTTCCGGTGATGTCAGGGGATGTGGCATATGCTAATGAGTTATGCTAATGAGCTCCGGCAGCTCTTTTTCTACAAAAAGACCCCTGTATAATATGATATGATATGATATGATATAATATAATTATAATATAATATAATATATTTACAAGGTTGCTACTTTTTTCTTGTACCTCTTCCCACCTTTTTGTCATTCTAATCCAAATTTTACATAGATGGCTATTGTATATTCAATTTCCTTGCAGCAGATCATATTAGTGTTGGCTATGAATCCAATTCTGTAAGCAAATTTTCAAAAAAATTTCAACCATCTTCCTTTCACTCCAGAGGTTGGGTGTTTTTTTTTTGTTTTTTTTTTGGGGGGGGGGGCTTTTCACAGTGACAATCTTCTGTAGGAACAACTGTTCCAGGGAGAAGCTCCCTTGCAGTTAGCTCTATATTTGTATTAAACCTTGTCTAAAATACTTTATTATACTATCATAGATACAAGATTAGCTTTGAACCACAACCAACCATAAAACAGATTAACAGACCAAAAGAGACACAGAGAGAAAGTATCTCAAGCAAAGCAGCATAGTAGGGATTATTTTTCGTCTGGACACTTAAAAGAGCATTTTAAGTGTGAACGTGAAAAAAGGACCACTTTTTTGAGGCAGATCTGTAGATGCTTTAAATATAAACTCAAGCTCATAAACAGTTATAACTTTTACGTCACATTCCAAGAATTACTCAAGTCTTATGACTATTAAGCCTTCCAAATACAATTGCTTTCCAAGAGTCCTCGATCACACTAGATTTCATGCAACACCTCTGGAATTCTTTTGATGAACCTTAATTCAGAAGTGTTAAAAGAAGGGGGGGGAACCCTACACCTTTTAACTCTCTTCAGTAAAACACTACACCTCTCTCTCCCTTTATATATATAGCTTACCTGGAATATAGCATTTGCCCTCTCATGCTTTTATGTACAATATGAAAGGCTAAACATATATCTTTATTCAAATGAAATTTTGAATACTTTTATAACACCATTTTCTTCTCCAGCAGCGTGCTGAAAACCCCACCCCATAATAATGCAGCCTTAAAGCAATCTGTTCCGATGGACCGTTTTACTTATTCTACAATTTCTTACCCAAATTACACAGGTATAATTATTTTGACACTGTAATGAAAAGAAAATGGGATTTGGGCACTGTGGGTTTATCTAATAACACTATTTCTTGCCAGACTTCACAGCGCTGACAGTCACAAAGAGCCCTGTCCATTCCAATAGGAAATATTTGATTTTACTGTAGGAACATTATTTATTTTCACCAAGTTGCTATTATCAGAAAGGATATGATAGCTGAATAATAAAAATGAAATCAAGAAATTCTGGTGTTTCAAGGCTTTATTTTTTTCCCTGCTCTCACTTTTGACATTTTCTTCCCCTGGAGAGACAAGATAAAGTGCTGTCATAAATGGGTGACTTTTCTTGTCAAATGACAGATTTGATTCTCCATGGCAACCACAAATCAAGGTGCTAGTCTGAATTAAAGCTTCTCTTAAAAGGCGTCTTTATGTTTATAAAATGAATTTAAATTAAATGGGTATTAGGTACAGGGTTTTTTCCCCCCCCTAACCTCAATTTATTTATTGACTAAGGAGCTCTCTGCCGTATGCAGCATATTTGCATTTTAAGGAAAGGCAACATATTGTCCTGGCAGATGCACAAACAAAGCAAGTTACAAGGTCATGCTACATATACTAGTTTACAGTACTATGAATGGTATACAGATGGACAGCAAGCATTTAAGAGGCACTTAAATACTGGGAAAAGCACAAAAATTACCTACGGGGTAACAGATGAAGGAAATCTCTTCTCATCCCGTAACACTGCTTTCTTCCAGAGAGAGTTAATAAAGAGTCGTGTAATTGTCACAAACAGAATGCCAAAAGGGGGAAAAAACATAATTAATCAGATGCCTCATTCTGTGCCCTTATGCAATCTTACTATAGATCACGAAACCGCAATTGTGGATTGGTTCAATTTTGATTCCTAACACCAATTATTTTGTTTTAAAAGTGTTCAAAATCAACTTAAACAAAAGAATTGTTCCCTTTTATTACCATATTAAACTAATATATATGCAGTTAATTTTGAAAAAGATAATCAAATAAATGAGTTTTCACATAGGCACAATGCTATATATCTTACTGCCTTGGCTGGAACAGCAGAAACAAATAAGAGCAACAGTATTACTCTTGCTCAGTATATATTTAGGTGTGTTAAAATCTTAAAATATACTTATTGCCTGAAAAGGCAACTACATTTATTCCAATGTACAAAAAGCACAGATTGGGGGGGGGGGACCAGAACATAAGATACCAAATTATAAATTGAAGCTTAGTATAAAGTAGATCCAGAGGATCTGGTGTCTTGTACTTGGTGACCATGTTCAGAACTACACAGAGCAACCCACTGGACAGATAACATAACCCAAAAAAAACCCTACACCCATTACTACATTCAACTCTCCATGTTCACCATCCTTCTAAGCTCTGCCAAATTTGACTTTAAGCTTTCTGAAGTTAAAGGGGGCTTATCCAGTATCAATACAAGATAAAAGGTGTTACATATCCTTTTATCCAAAATTACAGTTATAAGCTTTGCTACAGCGTGATGAAGAAGAAAAGACAGGACCTCCTGCTAAGGCTGTATCAAATTCAAAAGTGGCCTACTGATGGGGGGGGGGGCACTGCTATCCACAGATGACAGAGCCAGAGGTGGAGGTGGGGACTAAAAGCCTAGTCTGATATTTTTGAGAGATGGTCCAATGGCAACCGTTTAAAGAAGTCTCCACAGATGGCACTTGCCCACTTCTTGTTCCCGCTTTTCCAGTGGGACTGCTGTTGCTACTGTTGTTTTATGTAACATTAGGATGATTTATTTATTGTATTTTTCATCCTGCTTTCTGGACAAAATTGGTTCCTTAAAGCAGTTCAAATAATTAAAAAAAACCTTAAAGCTATTAAAACCCAGTACAAATGGACTTGGGGCAGGGACTTCTCACCTAATATGGATTCAGGCACAATGGAGGGATGCCTGACTACTGTATTTCCCCCCTCTGATGGTTCCTTGATTGGCAATCAGAAGCTGGAGGAAGGGATAATGTAACAGCTCTCTTACACACGAAAATCTCCATAATGGAAAGCCGAACCCTTTAGCTTGGATCCTATGAACAAATTCCATGCACGTTAGATAGTCTTTGCTGCAGAGTGTGCTTCCTCTTCCACTAAACCTTCCACTTGCACAAGGGCCCACTGAAAAAAACAGGTTGCTTACCTGTAACTGATGGGGTTATCAATATGCAGTCCGCGCCGTCTCTGACGATTTTGCGGAGTACTCTCAGAAGCATGGGTAAGGGAGGGAACAGGTAAAGGAGGTTCTTGGACCAAGGATAAAGGAAACTGTCTCCTAGAGAATATGAGTCCCTGCCTCCTCGGCTGCAAAACAGAGGACACTTTTTGTTGGCTCTGGTGGCGAAAACGTCGACTTGGGGAGCTCCCCACCTGCGGAAGAGTGGTAAAAGGTAGGTTGGGTTCATTTCCCATTCGTGGAGACTGAGTCCGGCTTGGCTTAGATGGTCTGCCTGCACATTCATGTGTCCTGGGATGTGCGTGGTTATCAAGAAGACATCGTGGGCGATGCAAAGGTCCCATAACTGGATGGCAAGGTTGCAGAGACATAGGGAGACCGTGCCTCCTTGTTTGTTGATATAACTGAGTGCAGTGGTGTTGTTCGTGAGGACCATAACACATTTCCCCTTGACCATTGGTAGGAAACTCGTGACAGCGAACTGTATTGCCAGCAGTTCCAGGAAGTTTATGTGCCAAACTTGCACATGGGTATCCCACTTGCCTTCGACACAGAGACCCATCATGTGTGCACCCCAGCCTGACAGGGAAGCATCCGTGGTCAGGGTGATTTGGGGTGATGGAGGATGGAAGGGTGCTCCCTGGAGGAGACTGGAAGGGACAGTCCACCAAAATAAAGAGTCTCATATGCTGGGAAGAGGGGATAGGAGGACGGTGTGTGAGTTTTTCGACAGGTCGTACTTGCGGATAAACCAGAGCTGTAAAGGACGCATTTTCAGTCTGGCAAAGACGAGAACGACATAGTTGTAGCCATAAGGCCGACAGAAGGCTTGGTACGGACAGCGGTGGCTAAAGAAATGGTGTCTGCCGCCCTGTCGTGAGGCTGGTAAGCCATGCATGTTTTGGAATCCAGTATAACACCGATGTACTTTATCCTCTGGACCGGACACAATTGAGACTTTTGTCGATTGACCTGTAGGCCCAGATTCTCCAATAGTGCCAGAGTCTCTGTGATGTTCGAGATCAGGGCGTTCTTGTAAGGCGCTACAAGAAGCCAATAGTTGATATAGCGGTAGATGGAGATACCCCGGAGATGGAGGAAAGCCGCAACCACAATCATAGTCTTTGTGAAGACTCTTGAGGCGCTGGAAAGGCTGAATGGTAGGGCTGCATACTGGTAATGCTGTTGACCAATCGCGAAGCGTAGGTATTGGCGGTGGGAGGGGTGGATGGTGAGGTGTGGAAGTACGAGTCTTGGAGGTCGCGGGTGGCCATCCAGATGTGTCTCCGAAGAAGCGGCATGATCTGTTGTAAGGACACCATGCGGAAGCAGTGGTAGGTCACAAAACAGTTCAGCCCCCTTAGATCCCCTTGGGTCGAACGCCTCCATCCCGCTTCGGAACTGTGAAGTATCCGGAATAAAATCCCGTCCCTTGGAGGTGTGTTGGTACGTGCTCGATGGCTCCCTTCTGCAGAAGGACGGACACCTCCTCCAGGAGAGGTGGGGAAGGGGGCATGGAGACGACGACAGGAGTAATGGGGTTCTGGTGAAACTGGATTAGGTAGCCTCGGGACAAGATGGACAGCACCCATTTGTCTGAGGTGATGTAACGCCAAGTATGAAGGAAGGGTGAAAGACGGGTTTGAGCTGACTCCGTGATAGGGAAGTCAAAAACCCTGTTTGGAGGGTTTGGTCTGCTTGGTGCGGGAAGATTGCTGCCCAGATCCAAATCTTGGTTTTTGGAAGGTGGATTTTTGGCCTCCCGAAGATGTACGCTGTCTCCATTGTGTGTCCGGAGACTGACGACTTGGGGTACGCCTCTGCCAGGACCTCAACCAGATGCGGGGACGGTATTGTTGTCTCGAAGAGGATGAGGCTCGAGAAGCCTTTATGCTCTTATCTAATTCCTGTAGTGTGGAATCAGTAGTGGTGTTGAAAAGCCCTAGGCCGTCAAACGGAAGTTCTTCGACATAAGACCTAGTATCCATAGGGAGATTAGTATTGCGGAGCCAGGAATTCATGCTTTGAAGTGTTGATATGTTGTTTTGCCAACACCCATGCCTTCTTTTTGAATGACTCTGGCTGCCTGAAGCTTGTCTTCTGGGAGGTGTGTCAGAAGTTTGGAGAACCGTTCCCAGAGGGTGTATTGATACCTGCTCATGCAGGCTAGGTAGTTAGTGGCTTTGACACCCAATGCTCCCATGGAGTAGAAGCGTCTGCCAAAGGCATCCAATTTTTTACTTTCTCTGTCAGATGGTGCACAATGTGTTCTTTGGGATTTGGAGGAGGATGTCACCACCATTGAGTTAGGTTGAGGATGGGAGAACAAAAATTCGGCACCTGCGTCTTGGACCCTGTACATGTGGTCCAGTCGTCTTGTGGACACTGGGGCTGATGAGGGTTTTTCTCATGGTGCCTTTGCAGCTTGCAAAAGGACTGTAGACATGGGTAGTGCCAGAGTGGAAGAGGTATCGAGCTGCCCTATATCAAAAACTGCATCAGTCACCTGCGGATGTTGTTGAATGACAGAGAGGCCTAAAGAGTGGGCCATTCTCTTGACGAGGTCCGTGTATGACGTGAGGTTGTCAGATGGGGATATGGGTAAGTCATCATCGACAGTCTGGTTAGGAGACTTATGGTCAGGAAAAGTGTGAACCTCGGATGCCTCCGTATCTGAATTGTCTTCCATTGAATCAGAGGAGTCCTGGTGCGGCATTTGGACCGGAGTGTCCTCTTGACAAGTTAAAGGTTTCGGTGGAACGACAGGGGTTGGAATGACTTGAGGGTTGGGAGGACGACTTGGTTCCAGATTGTGTTGGGAAGGATCGTCTGCAGGAGGATGAGACAGGGATGCCGAAGGTCTCGACTTATGGGGCGACCACGATCTATGGACAGAGTGGGACGAATAGCTCTGAATGGCCCGCCGGAGTCAACCATGGCATGGATGGTGGAAAAGCCCCATACAGATATCTCATCTGTCGTTGATCCCAAGACAGAGGTGATGAAGGGGGCAAGAAGACTCGGGGGGATCGACTTCTGGACCGTGGATGTCTTGGAGACAAAGGGACAGCCTGTCTGTGAGAACCGTCCCTATAATCTCGGTCGTCGATATCAACAGATTGAAGATGCAGACGTGGAGGATGCCGCTGCGTGCAGCAAGAAGTATGTCAATTCGATACGAGTCGACGTCGTGAGCCTCTGATACCGTCGATGCCGATGAGGCGGAAGGAGATGGAGAATGCTCAGCACCCATTTGGTGACTTAGGAGCTCTACCGTCTCGATATCGGAGTAAGGTTGGTGGATGGGGGAATCCAAGAGTTGGATGGTCGGTATCGGTGGAGGGGGCTGAGCCTCCGGTATCGATACTGCCGTTGGAGCGGGAGGCACTTTAGGGGCATCACCCAGTGCAGACACCGCCACCTTCCCCTTCTTTGCTGCCTTAAGGGACTTGGAGGAGCCCTTCTTTGAGGACTTGTGCTCCTTACTTGACTTGGACTTCTTTGTCACCAGCGTGGAAGCGGAGGATTGCGACTTTGATGCCGGAGGCTTCAGCGTCGGTTGGCCGACATCTGAGGCAGGCCTCGATGCCGGAGCAGTCGAGGTTGATGGTCTCTCAGTGTCCATTGCTGAGGGAGGATAAAGGGCCGATTCAAGTAGCTCCACTTTAAGGCGCGCAGCTCGGTTTTTCTGGGTCTGGTTCGAAAAATGAGCACAGTGACGACAGGACTCGGGTCAATGAGACTCTCTGAGACAAAAAATACAGAGGGTATGGCGGTCGGGTGGAGCAAGTTTACTGCCGCAACCCTTGCACCGGTTAAAAAAGCCCCACTTCTTCTCCATAAAAATAAACAGCGAAGAAGAAAGAAGGGGTGGGGGTGGGAGTAGCCCAAAGTCCACACTGAGGTAAACTGGCAACTTCCCCCTCAGCTGAAAATAAAGTTGTTGGGGCTTTTTTGAGTTTTTAAAAGAACAAACAAAGAAGTATTAAAGAAAAGAAAATAAAGTGAGGAAAAATCTGAAGAGCCGTGAGGCAAATAACCAAAAAAGCCAACCGATCAGACCGACGAGAAAGAGGTCTTTCCAACGCGGCGGTAAGAAAGGACTGGCGGGATGTCCGCACCCTCCCCTTTGGGCATGTGCGGTGGGGTTCTTGCGCATGCCCGAGGTCTGGGTGCGAAAATCCGTTAAAGAGCTTGCTACAATGCTGATCGATCCAGCGCGTGCGCACTAGATCCCATGGGTGTGAAGCACAGAGACCACGTCGAAGATCCATTGATTTAGGGCACACTGAAGTTTTAGCATAAGAGGAAGTGCGCTCTACAACAAAGATGTTCCAGCATGTGTGTAAAGGTTACTGCAAAACCTTTCTAATGACATTCTGGACCATATGGACTATGTATGCGCATGACTTTTTTACATACCCAGCATCTTGTTTAAACTGACCTTATAGATACTACAACACTATGAATAATTAACAGTGTGCCTTTAAGCAAACTGGATATCCAATCTGCAATAACTGAAATTTTGTATTGGGGAGGCACGAATGTTTGATATATTTCTCAAAGGTAGAGGAAACTCAAAGCACAGGAAACAGCAAAACATTCAACAGAGAAAGACTTTTTTCCCCTCCAACAAGGTAGAGGAGAGATTATGATCTTGATATAATGCTGGGGAGTTTATAATTTTTCAAAATATTTATACAAGACTTCAGGTATGTTAAATAGTTCAGTGCTGGACTGTTTCTACTTTTCAACCATATAAATATTCGGTCAAAAGACCCAAATACATACATACATACATTTATTACATTTTTATACTACCCTTCCCCAAGGAGCTCAGGATGGCATATATAATTCTCTCCCCTTTTCTATTTGATCCAACAAACTTGGGAGGTTGAACAACACCAATTAATGTAACTAAGGACCAATTTGTATAGTCAACAGACTATATAGTCTATGCAGACTGACTAAGAAGAAGTAAGCATACACTGGCTCCAGCAGGAAGAGAGATTGCATGTTTGAATGTTCCTCCGGCCAAACAGCAACACTTAAATATCTCACTGTACACAGAAAACTTGGATCTCATGGAGTTTTTGCTTTCTCCATGGCATGCTTGCTTTCTACAGATTTCCACTTCCAATCATTATGGATGTAAGAGATTTGGAAATGCGTTGAGGTTCAGCAGTGCATCTAGAATGATCAGCAGTACCACTGTATTTATAAATCACCTAAAATTACTAGATGTTGTACTATACTTTACTTTTTTAAAAAAAAATCCTGCCTGCAGGCTCATAACCTAAAAATGATTCATACAACAGAAAAAGTAAGGAAGTGGATGGAGAAAGGAAAAAAAGGAAAGGAAAAAGGGAAGACTAGATTCCATAGAAGAATGGAAGCAAGCAAACAAGAAGAAATTAAATAAATGGATGAAGACTGATAAAATTGACTAATAAAAGCTAGGGCGTGGTTTTGAGTGTGTGAATAAACTGAATTATCAATACTTTGGTAGAAGGGCATCACAAGAAGCAGACAAAGGGTGAAAAAAGAAACATTAACAAAGATTTTGTATTTAACATTTTGGAATCTCAAAAGAATTGCAGAGATTAGTGTGAAAAGCAAAGAGGCTTCATAAAAGAATGTTCTAATGTTACCAGAGAAAACCAAAGATTTACAGTGTGATCCTACACTGATAAGCCAATTTAAGTCAATGGGCTTAGAAGGGTATAACTCTTCCTAGGATTGCATTGCAAATCTCTGTTTCCCTGTGGTGACATTAGAATATTTATTTTTACTTTATTTTACAAAATTCACATCCTGCCTTTCTGTCCTCATAAGGGCCACCAAGGTGGGTAACAAATTAAAACATACATAATAAAATCACATCTAAAAACATTAAAACCAACAAGAAACACATCATTAAAACCAGAGCTGAAATACATAAAAATATAAAACAATTATTTTATTTATTGTCTTTACTGTTTTTGCAACCAGAGTCATAAACAGCAGCATAAAACAATTATAAAAACATTGGGCAGGAAGGAGGGATCACTGAAGGAATGACAAGAGAAAAAGCAGGTTGCTTACCAGTAATTGGTGATCTTCGAGTGGTCATCTGTGCATTCACACCCATGGGATCTAGTGCACATGCGCTGGATCGATCAGTGCTGTAGCAAGCTCTTTTAACGGATTTTCATGCCCAGTCCCTCGGGCATGCGCAGGGCGCGGACATCCTGCCAGTTCCTACAAACCGCCGCAAATCAACCCCTATTAAATATGTAGAAGCTGACAGCAGTGGGGAAGGAGGGCGGGTGGTGTGAATGCACAGATGACCACTCGAAGATCACCAGTTACTGGTAAGCAACCTACTTATCTTCGACGTGGTCTCTGTGCTTCACACCCATGGCAGATCAGTGAGCAGTAGCCTACATGGAGGAGGGTGCTGGCAGATATTTTACTGCGTAGCCGAAGACAGAATGTGACGTCCCATGTTGGTACTGGTGTTGGTACGGACGTCTAGGGCGTAGTGCCTGATGAAGGTGTTAGGCGTGGCCCAGGTAGCGGCTTTGCATATGTCCGGCAGTGGTAATCCCTGGAGGAAGGCAGTGGAAGTCGCGACAGCCCTGGTAGAGTGAGCCCTGATATGGCCAGGCAATGGCTGTTTAGTGAGTAGGTAACATAGATGGATTAGACCTACAATCCACTTTGACAGGCACTGGGCCGTGATTCGCATACCCAGCCATGCCTGAGCGTACGAGACAAATAGTTGTGAGTCTCGTCTAGTCGGGTGCGTTCTACTGAAAAGCCAATGTTTCTCCCACTCGCCTAGTCGAGGTAATGGCAATTAAAAAGGCAGTTTTCCATGCAAGGAGTCTGAGATCGCATGTTGCAAGCAGCTCAAAGGGCTTCCTTGTGAGATGGCGTAGAACTAGAGGAAGGTCCCAAAGAGCGACTGGAGTTTTTACAGGAGGGTAGAGGTGTAACAAACCTTTTAAAAACCGTTTGGAAATCGGATGAGAAAACAAAGTGCATCCGTCAACTGGAACATGGTAGGCCGAGAGAGCGGCAAAATAAACTCTTAATGACGAATGGGAAAGTCACGAGTCAGCTAATGAGAGGAGGAATCGGAAAACGCTTTTGAGACCCACTGAGGTGGCTCGAGGGGCGTCATCACCTAGGAAAGAACAAAACCTTTTCCACTTATAATCGTAGGATCTCCGAGTACTAGGCTTCCTGGAATTCAAAAGGACGTTCACTACTCGGGAGGAGAAGCTGGTGATGTTATCTGCCATGCTGTCAGTTTCAACTATGGTATGTCGTGATGTAGGACGGGGGCGTCTGAGAGAAGGAGGAGGTCCTGAGCCGGAGGGAACTGATGGTATATCCCCTGTGATAACTCCAGGACCGTTGAAAACCAAAGTTGTCTCGGCCACTATGATGTTATTAAGATACAGTCCGCCGCATCTTTGAGAATTTTGCGGACCACTCTCAGAAGCAGAGGTAAGGGGGGGGGGGAACAGGTAAAGAAGTCCCGATGACCAAGGGTAAAGGAGACCGTCTCCCAGAGATTGTGGGTCCTTGCTTCCTCAACTGCAGAACAGAGGACACTTTTTGTTGTTTCTGCTTGCAAAGACATCGACTTGGGGAGTTCCCCACTTGTGGAAGAGTGGGAGGAGGTATGTTGGGTTCATCCCCCACTCGTGAAGGCTGAGTCCCGCTCGACTTAGATGGTCTGCCTGCACGTTCATGCGTGCTGGAATGTGAGTGGCCATGAGGAATAAGTCATTGGCGATGCAAAGCTCCCACAACTGGTTTGCAAGGTTGCATAGGCGTAGGGAAACCGTGCCTCCCTGTCTGTTGACGTAGGATAGCGCTGTGGTGTTGTCCGTGAGGGCCGTGACACATTTTCCCTTGATTAAAGGGAGAAAACTGGTGACAGCGTGTTGTATAGCCAGCAGGGGGGTCAACAGTGGGATGGCTTCTAATGTCTTGGCCCCACTGGTGGACCTCCTGATGGCACTGGTATTTCTGGCCACTGTGGGATACAGAGTGTTGGACTGGATGGGCCTTTGGCCTGATCCAACATTGGCATCTCTTATGTTCTTATGTTCTTATGTTCAGTTCTAGGAAGTTTATGTGTCACTTCCTCATCTGCGTGTTCCACTTGTCCCCAACAGAGAGGCCCATGGAGTGTGTACCCCATCCCGTCAGGGAAGCATCCGTTGTAATGGTGACTTCGGGTGACAGAGAGTAGAATGGCGCTCCCTGAAGGATATCTGAAGGAACTCTCCACCAAAGTAGTCCTGTATGCTGGGAAGAGGGGATAGGATGACAGTGTGTGCGTTTTTCGACTGGTCGTAGTTGTGGATGAACCAGAGTTGTAACGGACGCATTTTGAGCCCGGCAAAGATGAGAACTGACATAGTTGCAGCCATCAGGCCGTGTTGACCAATCGCAAAGCGTAGGTATTGACGGTGGAAGAAGTGGATAGTAAGGTAGAAATATGTGTCTTGGAGGTCGAGAGTGGCCATCCAAACATGTCTGTGAAGCAGTAGCATGAACTGTTGTAGGGATACCATGCGGAAGCGGTGGTAGGTCACAAAACGGTTCAGTTCCCTTCGGTCTAATATGGGTTGAACGCCTCCGTCTCTCTTCGGGACTGTGAAGTATGGGGAATAAAATCCCATCCCTTGGAGGTGTGGTGGTACCTGTTCAATGGCTCCCTTCTGCAGAAGGACAGACACCTCCTCAATGAGAGGTGGGGATGGGGCGTGGAGATGACGACAGGAGTATTAGGGTTCTGGAGGAACTGAATTTTGTAACCTCGGGTCAAGATGGAGAGCACCCACTAGTCCGAGGTGATGTGACGCCAAGCGTGAAGAAAGGGAAACAGACGGGTAGGAGCTGACTCAGTAACGGGGAAGTCAAAAACCCTGTTTGGAGCGTTTGGACTGTTTGGCGCGGGAGGTTTATTGTTCGGAACTGAATTTTGGTTTTTGAAAGGCAGATCGTTGGCCTCCCGAAGACGTTGGCCATCTCCATCGTGTGTCTGGAGACTGATGAGTTGGGGTACGCCTCTGCCAGGACCTCGACCAGGTGCAGGGACGGTATTATTGTCTTGCAGAGGATGAGACTCCCAGAGCTCGAGAAGCCTTAATGCTTTAATCTAACTCTTGTAGAGTAGAGTCAGTGGTAGCACTGAAAAGTCCCAGGCCGTCGAAGGGGAGGTCTTCCACATAAGACCTACTATCTAACGGGAGGTTAGTGTTGCGTAGCCAGGAGTGTCTTCTGGGAGCTATGGCAGAAGCCATCGTTCGTGAAGATGCTTCGAGGACATATTTGGTAGCGCTGAGCTGTTGTTTTGCCAACACCATGCCTTCTTTTTCGATGACTCTGGCCGCCTGAAGTTTGTCGTCTGGAAGGTGGGTCAGAAGTTCCAAGAACCGTTCCCAGAGAGTGTATTGATACCGGTTCATACAGACCAGGTAGTTGGTGGCCTTGACTCCCAACGCTCCTGTGGAGTAGAAGTGCCTGCCGAAAGCATCTAACTTCTTACCTTCCTTGTCAGAAGGTGCTGAATGCGTTCTCTTGAATTTGGAGGAGGATGTTATCACCATAGAGTTTGGCTGAGGGTGCGAGAAGAGAAATTCGGCATCTGACTCTTGGACTCTGTACATGTGGTCCAATCGTCTTGTGGACACAGGAGCAGACGAAGGTTTTAGCCATGGTGACTTTGCTGCCTGCAGAAGGACTGAAGACATGGGCAATGCCAAGGTGGACGACGTATCAAGCTGAACTATATCGCAGACAGTATCTGTTGCCTGCAGATGTTGCTGGACGACAGAGAGACCTAAAGAATGGCCATTCTTTTGACCAGATCAGTGTAAGAGGTAAGGTTGTCAGATGGAGATACAGGTAAGTCCTCTGCGACATCCTGGTTGGGAGATGTATGGTCAGGAGAGGTATGAGCCTCAGAAGCCTCTGTATCTGAGTCCTCTTCCATGAAGTCAGAGGAGTCTTGTTGTGGTGTGTGGACTGAAGTGTCCTGTTGAGAAGGTACTGGTTTCATCAGGACAACAGGAACGACAGGGTTTGGAGTGACCGGAGGATTGACAGGACGACTTGGTTCCAGAGTATGGTGGGATGGATCGACTACAGGAGGACGCGACAGAGATGCTGAAGGTCTCGACTTGTGGAGGGATCTTGACCTATGAACGGAGTGGGTCGAATAACGATCCCAATCAGAATAGTCCACTGGAATTAACCACGGCATGGATGGTGGATAAGCCCCGTAGAGGTATCTCAACTATCTTTGATCCCACGACATTGGTGGGGGGGGTAGGAAGACTCTGGGGGAGCAACTTCTGGAGACAAAGCGTTAGCTTGTCTGCGGGCATTGTCCCTGTAATGTCGGTCGTCGATATCGACAGATTGAGTGTGCAGACGAGGAGGGTGACACTGCGTGTCAATCGGTGCCGACGTGGATCAACGTCGGGAGCTTCCAATACCATCGATGTCGACAACGGAGAAGGAGACGGAGAATGCTCTGCATCCATCTGATGACTTAGGAGCTCTACCGTTTTGATGTCGGAGTAAGGAGGCTCCATTTGGTGGACAGGGGAGTCCAATACATGGATGGTCGGTATCGGTGTGGGGACTTGGGCCTCCGATATTGATACTGCCGTTGGAGCGGGAGGCACTATAGGGGCATCATCCAGTGCAGGCACCGCTTCCCCTTCTTCGCCGCCTTAAGGGACTTGGAGGTGCCCTTCTTTGCGGACTTAAGCTCTGTAACTCGCCTTAGGCTTCTTTTTGACTGGTGTTGAGGCGGACGATCTTGCCTTCGATGTCAGGAGCTTCGGTGTCGGGCGGTCGACATCGGAGGCAGGTCTCGATGCCAGAGCTGTCGATGTGGACAGTCGCTCCTCCATAGCTGAGGCAGGAGCAAGGACCGATTCAAGCAGCACCACTTGAAGGCACGCAGTGCAGTTCTTCCTCGTTTGGTTAGAGAAGCGAGCACAGTGACGACAGGACTCTGGCTTGTGAGACTCTCCAAGGGACAAGATGCAGAGGGTATGACGGTCGGGAGGAGCATGTTTGCTACCACAATGCTTGCATCTATTGAAAAATCCCAACTTCTTCTCCATAAAGAAGTAAAGTGGAGGGAACGGTTGGGGGGGGGTAGCCCGAAGGCCTGAGGTAAATTCCCCTCAGAAGAAAATAACGTTGTTTTTAAAAGTTTTTTAAGAACAAACGACTAAAAAAGAAAAATATAAAGTATGGAAATACTTCCTAAGAGCTGTGAGGCAAAAGCGAACAGCGAACCTATCAGACCGATGAAGAAAGAGGTCTTTCCAACGCGGCGGTAAGAAAGGAACTGGCAGGATGTCCGCGCCCACCCCTCTGGGCATGCACGGTGGGGTTCCTGCACATGCCCGAGGGACTGGGCGCGAAAATCCATTAAACGAGCTTGCTACAGCACCGATCAATCCAGCGCGTGTGCACTAGATCCCATGGGTGTGAAGCACAGAGACCACGTCGAAGATCATTAAGGTCCTCACCCTCTGGCAGAAGACGGCAAATGAAGGGGACGTGTGAGTCTTCCTGGGGAGAGAGTTACAGTTTGGGTGCCATGACCAAGAAGACCCACTCTTGGATTACCACCTTCATAATCTCAGAAGGCAGGGGTAACTGAAGCAGGGACTCAGAATATGACTGGACTGGTAGAGTAGGTGTGTAAGGGAGAAGGTGGTCATTCAGGTATGTTGTTCCCAAACCATATAGGGCTTTAAAGATCAACACTGGCACTTTAAAACGTGCAGAGAAACAGATTGAGAGCCAATGTAGATGAGTCAAGAATGGAGGTATATGGTCCCTATTCTTTAATGAAGCACCCGAAACCACAACCTTATAAAATGCTAACACAGGCGTTATTTTCAAAAGTTTCTACCTCACTATAGACAGCTGTTTTTCAAAAATCAGACATTGGGTTGGATCCTGCAACCCTCCAAGCACACGGATCACAGGACCTTCTCAACCCTCCTGTCCCTTGGAGCCATTTCTGATCTTGGGGAAGTTTATTCCCAGCATCAAGGGAACTGCCCACAGTCAGGCAGCTGGCAGTGGGAAGAAGAAATGGGTCAAAATAGCTCCTTTTTTCCTCTTCCGTGAGTGGCAAAAAGGCAAAAAAAAGTGTGATCTCAGTCCCTTCCCTCTCCCCACTAAAGCCACCCAGCCAGTTTGGCTGTTAGTACACACAAGCCCTTCGTCTCCAGGAATAAACTTTCCCCGGAATATGGCTTGAAGGGAAGGGAGGGCAGGAAAGACCCCAGACCATCTTAGTGTTTTCTGCTGGCAATTTGCAGGATCCAGGCCATTCTATGACCTAATCCACAAACTCCAATAGTCTTTTGAAAAAAAGAAAGCATCTAGAAAGAGCTCAGAGTGATGAACTGTTATGAATTCTTCATTCTCTCTCCTTGTGAAAATCATTCCTCTTTTCCTCTTAACAGATACTGAGTAGGCCTGTGTCTGTTTCAAACAGCAGCATCACCATCTTTGGTTGATGGTTGTTGATCGAAATATCAGATTTTAAGAACAGGAATGAATAAAATAATAGTTGAGTACTTTCAAAATCACTACGTAAACTTTTGTTACATAAAATCAGGAGACACTTCACTAATGTAGCATGGTAAATGTAAAATGCTCATTAAAATAAGCCAAGTCCCTTAAAAAATGTGACTTTTATTAGCTAAGCCGCCAAATTTCTTAACATTTTATTGTGCAAAAGAAAGTGATGGAGACAAAGAAGAGAAGAAATGAACTCTACCTGTTTCGTTCATGCCATAATCTGATTACAATGTTTAGATGTATCCATCACAGCAACTATATAAAGTGTGACTCACACATTGCTTGAGAAAACAAAATATGGGTAGCTTCAAACAACACCTCTAGTTTGACTCCTGAAAACCGCCAGTATTTCTAGTTGCGTGCTTTTTCTCTGTGATGTGTGGTGAAATGTTTCCAATCCTAACACTTACACCTTGTTGTAAAAACACCGTATTTGCAGAAAAGTAAGAACTAACTTCATCTCACATTCTGAGGCTTTTAAAAACCAGATATAAATCAGCATAAGAGATTCAAAGTAGCTCCTGAACAAAATATGGAACACAGAACAGCATCTTATATGAGATATATGTGTGAACAGAATTGGATAGAAGTTATCTGAGAGCACTAATTTACATCTGGGGATTTTCTGTAAGATTCAGGGTTCTGTAGTTAAAGGATAAATTGTTCTTAGAAGAATGACTTAAAGGAAAACTGTGTTAATAACATCATTACCTGACTTCCATGAAGGCCAGAAAATGGTTACCCATACTCTCAATATACAGTATATAGTAGTGTCATCTCAAGAAGAGTTACATTTTTCTTTTTTCTTTTTGCTGTCAAGTTGTAGCCAACTTATGGCAAGCTCATAGGATTTTCAAGACAAGACATTCAGAGGTGGTTTGCCATTGCCTGCCCCTGTGTATGACCCTGATATTCCGTGGTGGTCTCCCATCCCAATAACAACCAGGGCCATTCCTACTTAGCTTCCAAGATCAAATGAGATCAGGCTAGCTTGGACTATCCATGCCAAGGCTACACCTTTCTACGTGAGGTAAAGTCAAACTACACATGATGCTGGGGATATGTGATTAGATCGCAACATGTAATTCAGCCTCAAATATATGTGCAAAGAGAGGGAAAATGATTAAGCGATACAAATCCATTTCTGAATCTGCTCTAACCCTAACAGGCTAAAGACTGAATAGCATTTGCCTCACTACCATCCTACCCAAAACACAGATGTTTGTTGTGACAGCTTGTATGGTGGCATAAACTATCAAGGAGAAAGACATTGTAAATATGCATGTTGTTGTTGTTCAGTCGCACAGTCAAGTCCGACTCTTCGCGACCACATGGACCACATCACGCCAAGCCCTCCTGTCTTCCATCATGCTTCGGAGTTTGCTTAATGTCATGTTCGATGCATCAATAACACTGTCTAACTATCTCATCCTTTGTCATCCCCTTCTTCTTTTACCTTCAATCATTTCCAGCATAAGCATCTTCTCCAGTGAGTGCTCCCTTTTCATTTGGTGGCCAAAGTATTTGAGCTTCAGTTTCATTATCTGGCCTTCCAGGGAACAGTCAGGGTTGATTTCTTTTAGGATAGATTTCCTGGCAGTCCAAGGGACTCTCAAGAGTCTTCTCCAGCACCATAATTCAAATGCATATATTCTTCAGCACTCAGCCTTTCTTATGGACCAACTCTCACAGCCATACAGGACTACTGAGAATACCATTGCTTTGACCATACGGACTTTTGTTGGCAGGGTGATGCCTCTACTTTATATTATGCTGTCTAGGTTTGCCATCGCTTCCCTCCCAAGGAGCAGGTGTCTTTTAATTTTGTGGCTATCGTCACCATCTGCAGTGATCTTGGATCCCAGGAACGTGAAGTCTGTCACTGCTTCCATGATTTCCCCTTCTATTTGCCAAGGAGTGATGGGGCCAGATGCCATATTTTGATGTTGAGTTTCAAGCCAACCTTTGTGCTCTCCTCTTTCACCCTCAGCAAGAGGCTATAGAGGTCCTTTTCACTTTCTGCCATCAGAGTGGTATTGTTTACATATCTGAGGTTGTTGATCTTTTACCCGGCAATCTTAGTTCCGGCTTGTGATTCATCCAAGCCAGCATTTCGCATGATGTACTCTGCATATAAAATAAATAAGCAAGGTGACAATATACATCCCTGTCATACTCCTTTTCCTATGCTAAACCAATCAGTTGTTCCATATCCAGTTCTAACTGATGCTTCTTGACCCTTATACAGGTTTCTCAAGAGACATGTGAGGCACAGCAGCTTCAGCTGAATGAGACGGAGAAAAAAGTGGAACAGGCAAATGAGAAAATTAAAGAGATTGACACCACAAGTAAGAAGTTGAAGAAAAGGATGGGAGAGGTGGAAATGAAGCAGAATTGCCAAGAGAATCGAGTCTTGCAGCTTCAGATGGAAAAAGCTAACATGATTCTCAGGTTTCAGGGGGTTCCTGAAACGGATCGGGAAGACTTGAAGAGGGTGCTCAGTGAGATCATCGCTCCAGTAGTAGGCTTAACAGCAGATGAACGGATAAACGAAATGGAGATAGCCTATACGGCTTATAAGTAAGAAGTTGAAGAAAAGGATGGGAGAGGTGGAAATGAAACAGAATTGCCAAGAGAATCGAGTCTTGCAGCTTCAGATGGAAAAAGCTAACATGATTCTCAGGTTTCAGGGGGTTCCTGAAACGGATCAGGAAGACTTGAAGAGGGTGCCCAGTGAGATCATCGCTCCAATAGTAGGCTTAACAGCAGATGAACTGGTAAACGAAATGGAGACAGCCTATACGGCTTACTCCAACTATATAAAAAAAATAGCCTACCTGGAGAAATAGTGGTCAAGTTTCCAAGAAGACAAACCAGAGATGCCATTTTAAAAGCAACATCATCAACTCCACTGAAAATGGGAAATGTAACCATTAAAACTTTAAAGGACATTCCATTTGAAATTAGACAAAAGAGAAAAAATTACAAGGAATTAATTTCTTTTCTTCAAACTAATGGAATATCGTACAGATGGGCGGTTCTGGAAGGTGTCATCTTTAAGATCAACGATAGA
>NW_015170904.1:142698-204201 GCF_001447785.1 Gekko japonicus | reverse complement strand
GCTGAAGCCTAGTTTGTAGCATCTTGAGCAAGACCTTGCTAGCGTGTGAAATGAGTGCAATTGTGCGATAGTTTGAACATTCCTTGGCATTGCCCTTTATTGCGATTGGAATGTATACTGACCTTTTCCAATCCTGTGGCCACTGTTCTGTTTTCCAAATTTGCTGGCAAATTGAGTGCAGCACTTTAACAGCATCATCTTTTAAGACGTTGAATAGCTCAACTGGGATACCATCACCTCCACTAGTAATGCTTTCTAAGGCCCATTTGACTTCGCGTTCCAGGATGTCTGGCTCGAGGTCAGTGATTACACCATCATGGTTGTCAAGGACATTGAGGTTTTTCTTGTATAGTTCTTCTGTGTATTCTTGCCATCTCTTTCTAATCTCTTCTGCTTCTGTTAGGTCCCTACCGTTTTTGTCCTTTATCATGGCCAGCTTTGCATGGAACGCTCCCTTGATTTCTCCAGTTTTCTTGAAGAGATCTCTAGTCCTTCCCATTCTATTGTTTTCCCCTATTACTTTGCACTGTTCATTCAGGAAGGCCTCCTTATCTCTCCTTGCTGTTCTCTGGAAATCTGCATTCAGTTGGGTAAATCTTTCCTTTTCACCTTTGCCTTTTGCTTTCCTTCTTTCTTCTGCTATTTGTAAAGCTTCATCAGACAGCCACTTTGCTTTCTTGCATTTCTTTTTCTTTGGGATAGTGGTGATTGCTGCCTCCTGTACAATGTCACGAACCTTTGTCCATAGTTCTTCCGGCACTCTATCTATCAAATCTAGTCCCTTAAACCTATTCTTCACCACCACTGTATATTCATCAGGGATGTGATCTAGGTCAAACCTGAATGGCCTAGTGGTTTTCTCAACTTTCTTCAGTTTAAGTCTGAATTTTGCAACAAGTAGCTCATTATCCGAGCCACAGTGAGCTGCAGGTCTTGTTTTTACTAACTGTATTGAGCTTCTCCATCTTTGACCGCAAGTGATATAATCAATCTGATTTTGGTGTTGCCCATCTGGTGATGTCCATGTGTAGAGTCGCCTATTAGGTTGTTGAAAGAGGGTGTTCACTATGACCAGCGTGTTCTCTTGACAAAACTCTGTTAGCCTTTCCCCGGCTTCATTTTGTTCTCCAAGGCCAAATTGGTCTGTTATTCCAGTTACTTTTTGACTTCCTACTTTAACATTCCAGTCCCCTATGATGAAGAGGACATCTTTTTTTGGTGGTAGTTTTATGAAGTGTTGTAGGTCTCCATAGAACCGGTTCACTCCAGTTTCTTCTGTGTCAGTGGTTGGGGCATAGACTTGGATTACTGTGATGTTGAATAGTTTGCCTTGGATTCGTACCGAGATCATTCTGTCATTTGAGATTGTATCCCATTACTGCCTTTTGCATTACTGCCTTATTGACGATAAAGGCCGCACCATTTTTTCTATGGGATTCTTGGCCACAGTAGTAGATATAATGGTATTCTGAGTTAAATGTGCCTATTCCTGTCCACTTTAGTTCACTGATTCCCAAGATGTCGATGTTTAGTCTTGTCATCTCATTTTTTACCAAGTCAAGCCTTGATTCATAGACCTTACATTCCAGGTTCCTATGCAGTATTGTTCTTTGCAGCATCGGACTTTCCTTTTGCCATCAGACACATCCATAACCAAGCATCGTTTTGGCTTTCACCCAGACGCTTCACTCTTTCTGAGGTTACTTGTACATGCCCTCTGTTCTTCCCCAGTAACATATTGGACACCTTCCGACCTGAGGGGCTCATCTTCTGGTGTCATATCTTTTAGGGGAATTTCACATTACCCAGTTTCACCCGGTTTCAAGCCAGTAATCATCCATTTTGAAGTGAATCGGTATAGCGCTGCCATTTCACACATGGCTTTCCCCTTCCAGTAAAGAGCTGGATCTGAAGTGGTTTGCCATTTCAGACTGCACCGCTTTTTCCCGCTTTCCCCCCGCTGTTTTTCGCCCATGTGGGCGATCTCCGGCTTTGTTTTTTTAACGTTCACTTTAGAGCGCTATAGCAGTATAACAAAACACTCCATGCATTCCAATGGGATTGATATAATGCTATTCCGTTATAGCGTTATAACGCTATAATACTATAAAGCAAACGTTTTTTAAAAAGCTGGAGATCGCCCAAGTGGGCAAAAAAGGGCGGGAAAAAGCGCATTGGAACCGGGAGAAGAAACTGAGGAGTACTTGGAAGCGGTTGACAGGTAAAATGCTTCAGCCCCATTTCCTAAATGGGACAGAAGCGATTGTGTATGAAATGACAAATATATTCTGGAAGGGAACCGGTTCTCAAACGGTTCTGTCTGAAATGACAGACCAGAAACCGTTTGGGAACCGTTCCTCTTCCGGAATATATCACCTGTCTGAAATTCCTCTTAGTCTTTTGTTACTGTTGCCATTTCCTTCTCCAGTGGATCACATTTTGTCTGAGTTCTCTGCTGTGGCCTATCCATCCTGGGTAGCTCTCCTTCGCATAGCCCACAGCCTGATCGACCCACGCAAGCCCCCTCGCCATGTCAGGGCAGTGATCCATGAGAGAGGTAAATATGCAAGTACTGCAGCAATTGCTTCTGCTTGTAGTTCTGTATGTTTGGCTATAACCAAAAGTCGCCTAACCTTCCTGATGTATATAAATGCAACTAGTTACCATAATTCCAGATAGATAGATAGATAGATAGATAGATAGATAGATAGATAGATAGATAGATAGACAGACAGACAGACAGACGCCATAAAACAACCAATTTATTAACCTGACATTTCTGTTGAATGACAAATGAATAATCATCACTTTATAGCATGGAAGAGGTCTCTTTAATGGCCTGGGTGTTAGTTGAAAAGAGGTCTATTAAAGCTTATGGTGTGTTTATCATATCTCACTCTACAGCCCTATAAATGTGAGACATACATTTACAGGACAGTGTTCCTAATTAAACATCTCAACATGGAAAGTCCCCCCCCCAAAAAAAAATATCTAGTGAGTTATTGTATTTTCTTCATTTTCCCAGTTCGTGCCTATCCCTATTAAGGACCTCTTCCCTTCAACTGTTCTTCTGAACAAACTTGTAGCCCCCTGGGACATCATTTCAAATTTAAAAACATGAAAGTATAAAAAGCACACTGTCTCTGGTCAGCAAAAAAACCCCCCTGAGATACATATCAAGCCTACCAACATGTTTAGTGGATTAGCAGGATGGATTATCATGTTCATATCTGGCCATCAACATCATCAGCATCTTTTATTCCCATCTGACCTTTGTACAACAGTATCTTTGAACTGGTTTTGCTTTTAATGGTAAACAATTCCTACATGCATGTAATAATTTCGTAATTATAAAACAGTTTTATAACATCTTGATAAATTTCCAATTAACTCAAGCAATTTTCATAAGAATATTAAAGAAAAGGCCTAGTTATGGAAGGATTTCTACTCAGTCATAAACTGCTTTTTAATCTCCAGCTAATTCAGTCAGTATCAATGATTTTCAGATCATCAATAGGACCAATAGATCACATGGAAATAAGACACAGAAAACAATAATGGATTAATAGTAATCACACAGAAATTTTACTTGATGGCCCTAAATTTTACTTGATGGCCGTTACAGTGAGGAAATGATTAACAAAATAATAAATGAAAACGCTTTAGCCCTATGAAAACAATACATAACTCTAATTATAACAGAACTTAAAAAACCTAGTACAGTAACAGATTATTTAGATCAGGGGTGTCGAACTCATTTGTTATGAGGGCTGGATCTGACATAAATGAGATCTTGTTGGGCCATGCCATGCGTGCCATAAAATGTAATGCCAGGTAGCGGAGATATACATTTTATAAAGGACACCAACACAAAGGGCTTTTTTTACTTAAAATAAAAACATGCTTAAAACATTAGCACTCTTGCAATATTTTGTTTATTTAACAGTGTCTGATACACCTCTTGCTCTGAATTATTGCATCAAAACATCTGTGCTATTGCAATCTTGAGAATACTGTTCAGGTGTGTATCTGTAAGCTGTAAACCTACGATGACGCAGCAGTAGCAAAACTGGCAGAAGCCGCAGAAGAGAGCCAGTTTCACTGCAGGCCTGATAGAGGACCTCCGAGGACCTGATCCGGCCCCAGGGCCACATGTTTGACACCCCTATTTTAGATCAAAGTTTGAGTCCAATGGCACCTTTAAGACCAGCAAAGTTTAATTCTGGTATAAGCTTTTGTCAGATATCTGAAGAAGCGTACATGCACACGAAAGCTTATTCCCAGAATTAAAGTTTTGTTGGTCTTAAAGGTGCCACTGGACTCAGACTTTGTTCTATTGCTTCAGACTATTTAGATGTTACAAAGAAGTGAGGAAAACAGTTAAGACCTTGAGGCTCTGCTTTGCATGCTACAGCACAAATGGGAAATATAGAAGCTCAAGCTGCCAGTGCTTCTGCTATTCCTGTTTTTCTGTGATGTCTAAATCAATCTTTAGAAGACTCCTTCAACAATTCAACTACTGCTTTCTAGATTTCATACCTATCAGACAACACATAGCATGATGAAACCAGGAATGGTTGAAGTTGGTGAGCTGATGTAAGCATATGTCAAAAAGGAATACAACTGACAGGTGACAATACTGAAATCAAGAAAAAACTGTCTCTTCTGGGGGATACATAATTCCATGTATTTTCAGGAGCAATCTTAAAACTCTAAACTCTGTACCTGGGGATGGCTTGAGTCCTGAGAAATGAAGACACTACAAAAGGAGCAATAAGTGACATTGTCTTCCTCAGAATCTGTAAATGAAAGTGAACCAGACTGTTGTTCCAGAATTTGGTTTTTTAACGGGGGGGGGGGGGGGGAATTAATACAAAATTAAAAGCTGGTTCCCATAATTACTGAAGTCCAACCTAACCACGGGGTTTGACCCATGCCCACCAATGCTATTATCGGGAAGAATGTGGCCATTTAAAAATGTCACAATTACGACTATTTGGGGACTTGAAAAGGCAAAGGGGGGACAAGCCCCCTGCCCCCTGTACCACAGGCCCAATCAGGATTGGGTGCTCACAGAATTTTTTAAATTGTGAAATTCTTCCCTAAAATGGCATGGATGGGCTCAAGTAAAACCTGTAGCCAAGCCACGGTAATGACTAGTTTGGCCCTGAGAACATGTCCTGTAAACTAGCAAGTCTCCAGTGCAAATCTTGTTTCTACCACTAGGTGGCCTTAGTGCCACTTCCCCTTGCCCCCACACACAACAGCAGCAAGAATACTAACCTGCCTTACAGAATTGGTGAAATATGACTCACTCTGAAAATATTCTATAAATTCCTAAGAATTCCAGGTTAAGAAAGGAGTGACAAAATGGGAACAAAAAAGCAAGTACTGTAAAATAATGAAGTGAATTATTTGGAAGGCTCAGAGTTCATATCAACTTGTGGGTTGATAAGTTCAAGATTACTGTGTTGCTGTACAAAGTGTCATCAGTTTACCTGGGATAGTACAATAGCATAATAACAATAGTGACAGTTTGTCAATATTAATAGGCTGATCTAATTTTACTTCCTTCCTGGGCTCTAACAATTACTTGATAATACAAGGGGGGAGGGGGGGAAACAAGCTATGGCAATAGCTGAAAACTATTGGATAACGGTGATTATGTGTATAATAAGGGAAAATATTGTGCTGACTTCCTTTACCCATAGTGGAAAGTAAGAGAATAATTCTGTACAAGACTAGAGAAATGGTCACTGTATTTCCATACAATTCCTTCATCACTTTTTTAAAAAGTATTTAAAGATAGAGGGGTGGAGCCTATGCATTGTTTTTGCTGACAGAAGGGAGGTGGATAACTTTGCCATTTTCTCCCTTCTGCTGCAGAGCTCCAACTTCCCAATCCCCAAGAGCAATATTTCAGGGAGGGGCATTGGGGACTGAAGCAGGAGGTGTTGGGCAAGGAAGTTTGCTGTTGGAAATCCTTCCATCAATGGGAATTTTCTAAGCAGGATCTAAGCCTTAAATTATACAGCAATAGCAATCTATAGTAATAAAAAGTGGCATCTGTCCATGGCTAGGATAACTAATCAGAAAATAAATTTAGGGGTCTCAAAATTGGCCACCCATTTTGGGATGATCATAAGAGTTTCAGTGCCAAAAAATGAAGGGAAGTAGAATGTCCTGGCCCATGTTCAGACACCACCACCAGAACCCAAACTATCTGTAATGGAAGCTAAAGTTGTCTGTTTATGGCAGGCATAACTAATCAGAAAATAAAACTAGGTATCTCAAAATTGGTCACCAGCTTCAGGGGGATCATGGGAGCTGCACTGCCAACAACAAAGGAAATCAAAAATACCTGGTCTCTGTTATCTCCAGACACCTACCCCACCTCCTATCTGCAAATGCTGCTAAGGTTCTCTGGATATGGCAGGCATAACTCAGCATAAAGTAAAGCTTGGCATTTACATATTGGTCACCCACTTCAGGATGATGATGGGAACTGCAGTGCCAAAAATGAAGGGAATCAGAACTTCTTGGCCCAGTTTATCTCCAGGTTCTCCCACCATGCTGTCTGCTGTAAAAGCTAAGGAAGTTTGTTTGTGGCAGATTCATGAGAAAATTAAGCTAGAAGGCTCAAAATTGACTACCCACTTCAGGATGATTGTGGGAATTGAAGTGCTAGAAATGAAAGGAATTGGAACATCCTGGCCCAGATTTCCAGAACACACAACTTGTGTTATTTGTGATGGAAGCTAAGGTAGTCTGTTCATGGCAGGCATAACTCATCAGAGAATAATGCTAGGAGTCTCAAAATTGGCCACCAGATACAGGATGATCATTGGATTTGCAGCAGCAAAAACAAAGGGAATTTCTCATTCCATTATAATATAGCCCATAAACTTTGTAAAAACGCCCTCCTGTATAATTCAATTTTGCACAGGTTGCAGCATGCCAAGAGAGTCTATGACTTAATACCTCTAGTATGCCTACATATCCTGAGCAGGGATAAAATCTTACTAGATTGGCATAATGTTACTAGATCCATTCAAGACTTTCTCCCACATGCTTTGGTCTAATGAAGCCAAAGGTACGGGGGCTTCAGGTATCTATGTACCAAGGCTCAAAGCTTGGGTAATAAGAAGGAAGAGCTTGAGCTTCTAATGCAGACAGAGGGATATGATTTAGTAGCCATTACAGAGACTTGGTGGGATGAGTCACATGACTGGAATGTAGTAGTGGAGGGATACGAGTTGTTCAAGAAAAACAGAAAGGGTGGAAGAGGAAGCGGAGTAGTGCTTTATGTGAAGAAAGGGGTTTGTCAGGAAATACTGCAAGATAAGGGCGACAGCCCACTGGAAAGTATCTGGGTGAGGATAAGGGAAGGAAGGACCAACAGTTGTGTGGCTGTAGTCTGCTACAGACATCCTGACCAGGATGAGGTGGATGCTGCCCTCCTTGAAAAGCTTGACAGATATCCAAACATGACCGGGTAGTTATGGGTGCCTTCAACTTCCCTGATGTGTGGTGGGAGACAAACTCTGCAAAGTGTCCACAATCATGCAACTTCCTGACCTGTCTGGACAACAACTTCCTTCATCAAATGGTGGAGGAAACTACAAGGGGCTCGGCCTTACTTAATAACAAACAGGCAAGAGATGGTAGATGGGGTGACGGTGGGGGGGGGCCTTAGGGGGAAGTGACCATGTCTTGCTAGAATTCCTTTTGCTGTTGGGGACCAAGGAAGTTCATAACCACAAGTGTAAATTAGATTTCTGTAAGGCAGATTTTAATAAACTAAGAGGTATGATGAAAATCATTCTATGGGCAAGACTGCTAGAAGGAGCAAGTGAAGGGTGGGCACTCCTTGCAAGATCAAGCTGTCATTATTCCAACAAGAAGGAAATATGGTAGGGGATCCAAGAAGCCAATGTGGATGAACAGAGAACTCTGTGATGTGCTAAGGGAGAAAAAGGAAATATTCAAAAAATGGAAGCAAGGACATACCTCAAAAGAAGAGTATCTGCAGATTGCTAGGCACTGTAGGTCAGCCATCAGAGCAGCCAAAGCTCACAGTGAGCTAAAGCTGGCCAGGGAGGCTCACTACAACAAGCAACTCTTCTTCAGATATGTGAGGAGCAAATGCAAGATAAAAGAAGCAATGGACCCACTGTTGGATGAAAATGGAGAAACTCTGACAGAGGACAGAGAGAAAGCAGAAAGGCTCAATGCCTATTTTGCCTCAGGTTTTTTCCCTGTAGAGAACAGGCTCATCTAGAGATGGTAGTAGGCAAGTCACAGCATCTAGGCTGCTGGCTGACATGGACAGAGCGGTAGTTGAGAAGCACCTGGCTGCATTGAATGAGTACAAATACCCCGGGCCAGATGGTATGCACCCAAGAGTGCTCAAAGAACTTTCTAGAGAGCTTGCAGAGCCTTTGTCCATCATCTTCCAGACCTCTTGAAGGACGGGAGACGTGCCACAACACTGGAAGAAGGCAGAAGTTATCCCAACCTCATTTCCTTCTTCGATCGAGTAACAAGCTTACTGGATCAAGGGAATGCTGTTGCCTGGATTTCAATAAAGCTTTTGACAAGGTTCCCCATGATGTTCTGATGGGTAAACTAAAGGACTGTGGACTGGACTTCAGGATAGTTAGGTGATAGGGAACTGGTTGGAGAATCACACTCAGAGAGTAGCTGTCAATGGTGTTTCATCTGAATGGAGGGAGGTGTCCAGTGGGCTCAGTTCTGGGCCCAGTACCTTTCAATACTTTTATAAATGATCTGGATGAGGGTGTGAAGGGGCTACTGATTAAATCTGCAGATGACACCAAATTGGGAGAAGCAGCAAACACACAAGAAGACAGAGAGAATTCAACAAGAACTGAACTCGCTGGAAAAGTGGGCGGATGTGAACAAGATGCAATTTAACAAGAAGTGCCAAGTTCTACATCTGGTTAAGAAGAATGAGGAACATGCATACTGGATGGGGGATACACTTCTAAGCAGCAGTGGTGTGAACAAGATCTTGGGGTATGGGTGGACCAAAAGTTAAATAGCAGTTGGTATAATGCGACAACAAAAAAGTCTAATGCAATCTTGGGGTGTACCAACAGAGGAATAATATCCAAACCACAGGATGTCATGGCCCCCTGTACACTGCATTGGTCACGCCACACCTGGAGTATTGTCTGCAATTCTGGAGGCCTTACTTCAAAAAGGATGTGGACAGAATGGAGGGTATGCAGAGGAGAGCGATGAGGATGATCAGGGTCCTGGAGACCAAGCCCTATTGGGAAAGGCTGAGGGACTTGGGGGTGTTTAGTCTAGAGAAGAGGAGGTTGAGGGGGGACATGATTGCTCTCTTTAAGTATTTGAAGGGCTGTCGCTTAGAGGAGGGCAGGGAGCTGTTCCTGTTGGCAGCAGAGGATAGGACTCGAAATAATGGGTTTAAATGAAGGGTAGAAAAGGGACCGGCTGGATATCAGCAAAACCTTTTTTTATAGTAAGAGTTGTGCAACAGTGGAATCAGCTGCCTAGGGAGGTGGTGGGGTCCCCCTCACTGGCAGTCTTTAAGCAGCAGCTGGACAAACACTTGTCAGGGATGCTCTAGACTGATCCTGCATTGAGCAGGGGTTGGACTAGATGGCCTGTATGGCTCCTTCCAACTCTGTGATTCTGTGATTTCTATGATAAATGCTCTCATGTGTAATGTAAAAGAGTCCTTGATGATTCACCAAGAACCTTCCTTAATCTCAGATCACATTACATGTTTTACCACATCTTTCAGATGGATAGAAAGTAATTTCTACCGGTATTAAATACATTCTAGAGACCAGTGTCTTTCTATTGGGATACTGGGAGCAGATCAAAGATTCAACTTTAGTTGCTTGCTGACACATCCTGGGGCTCACTAAAAATAACTGGATTTGGTAACTATGAAATCTATTAAATTTCAAGAGCTGAAATATAAATTCAGGCTCCAGACAGTGTGCACACGCACAGACATTTTTGTAGTTGGCTTTAGATTCATACACCGGAAAGATACTTTTATTAATAAGAATACAATAAAGGATCGTTAAGAGATGTATTAAATTATTTACATTTTTTACAAGTTGCATGTGCCATATATTAATTGCCAGAAAGCAATGTGCAGATAATCCACACTGTATGAAAATCACAAATGACAGTAGTTAATGAACAATTTTTGAAGACATTCCAGAAGAGTAATTAGTACAGTTGTCAGAAGTTCTACTCCCTTAGCATAATTCTTTCAGACTCTTCAAAAGGAAACATTACTTGGTGCATTAACAATCTCTGAGCCCTTTCTTCCTAAACTCTTCTGAAGAAACCTTTCTTCCAACATGTCCTGTTTCATGGCTACGGCCCATAATCGCGTAAAAGCCAAAATACAGAACTTCTCCAAGAATCATCATATAACTGCATTGTACCAAGAGGTTAGAATATACCATGCTTATTTATTTAAAATATGCATAATTCATCTTTTCACAATGCCCAAGGAGGCTTACAAAATACAAACACACAGTTAAAAATATAATTAAACATATGAATTAAACACACGTCAAGCTAAAGTGCAACACTGTCACTACTCACTATCAGAGACATTCATTAGAGCATCTGCTTGGCATGCAGAAAGTCCCAGGTTTAATTCCCAGCATCTCCAGCTAAAAAGATTAGGTGGTAGATTATATCAAAAAGATCCTGGAGAGCTGCTGCCAATCTGAACAGTCAATACTGACCTTGACTGACCAACAGTCCAAGGCATCAGCTTTGGTATGCGATATGCTAATCTACCCTTGAGGTTACATTGGCAGGCATCAGCATGGCAAGATCAGCATTGATCAAGATGGGGCAATTGAAGAAGAAGAGATTGGATTTATACCCTGCCCTTCACTCAGAGCGGCTTACAAACTCCTTTCCCTTCCCCTCCCCACAACAGACATCCTGTGAGGTAGGTGGGGCTGAGAGAGCTCTTTCCAGAACTGTCCTTGAGAGAAAAGCTCTGACAGAACTATGGCTTGCCCAAGGTCATCCAGCAGCTGCAAGTGGAGGAGCAAGGAATCAAACCCGGTTCTCCCAGATTAGAGTCTACGCCAAACCACGACACCAAACTGGCACACTCAGTATAGCTCAAAGAAAGCATTACAGTCCCTGACACCAGCAAACACTTTGAGAGCATGCTTGTCCACTGGTTTGAGCAGCTAGAAGACCTGCTGACCTCGGTCTGTTTGCACCCTCCTTTCATCTTGCCCAATCCCATCCCATCTTCTTCACAGATCTCTGGCATGCAAATATTTTAATTCTGAACTGTTCTTCTGCAATTCATCTAGAAATGAAATATTCTATTTTTTTACTGAGAAGTGGTATTAAAAGTTTGAAAATATTTAGCTTTCAGAATCTAACTTGATATTCCATGCAATGAAACAATTCCTAGTTAAGTTCCCAAAAGAATTACTGCTCTAGTAATATCATAGGTGAGGACTTTCTACTATATACTACTTTGTAAGCATGTCTATCTATATATCTATCTATCTATCTATTTTATTCAATTTATACCCCACCCTCCTCACCAAAGCAGGCTCAAGGTGGCTAACATAAAATACATATATAAATACAATTAAAATCATTCATAAAACACCATAAAAATCAAACTCATATTTGAGTATAGTTCATTCTTGAATAACACAGCTGCTTTTTATTTTTTTAAATCGAAACTGATTATAGTACAGAGTAAATCCTATTTATTTCACTAGCATTTGCAGAGAAGAAACAGTTTACTGCCAATTGTACCTGAAGTTGTATCCATAAGGCAGCGATCCAGCTGAAGAAATATCTTGGAGAGGTTAATTTAACTGGCATATCAATGGCAAAGGATAAGGATAAAAAGAAAGTTATTAGTAGGGATTAGATTAAGTGATCTGGTTTGGGAACAGGAAATGCGGCCTGAGAGGTAGCCCACAGGGAAGCAAAGTGTCTTGAGGACAGAACTGGAAACAGAACACAAAAAAACCATTGTTGTGACTTATTTTCTCAGTTTGTGAATGAAGGGTGGATCTTTAGTACTAGAGAGTGGCAGAATGCCAGCCACAATGTGTCTTACTAAACCTCAAAGTAATTCCCGGTGTGAATAAGCAAAACCTTCTATCTTCAAGCATAGAGTCTGGTATCACAGCAACCCTGTCTTTCTTATTTCCATCTACAGTACCTTCCAGAATCTCCTCTGCTCTCCACCCTCACACAAAAACCCGTGCACGAATTCATTCCCTTTATACTTTCAACCTACATTTTGATGTTAACCGAATCCAATGTTTTCCCTTCTGGACATCAGAATATCTTCCAGGTTCACATATCTTCCTTCATTTCAACTGTCTGTTTGATGCTTTACAGTCTGTTCTAAGCGCTACACTTATGTTCTCTATTCTGAGCGGTTTCAGATAATATGCACGGGGGACAAAAAGCACAAGGGACTCGCATTTCATGGTCAGACTTTTTTTTTATATACTCTAATGTAGAACTCACATCTTCATCACCCCACTGCTTCCCAGTTACATGCATGGGCTCCTCATGTAGGAATTGTTGGGGGAGCTTAAGGCATGAGTCATTTAACACTTCCTGTGTCTACACATAAATAATAAAATCCAAATTAGTTCTAGTTTTAGTTTGATTTCCCTCATGCAAGTATTTCGGTTTGCACTGCGTCTCTTCTCCAACCTGTTCACAACTAATTTTCACCATGCACTGTTTGATCTGTTAAAGAGGCTTCCAATATCTTCTATTTTAAACTCTAGAGCCAAAGTACTCAACTATTCTGACTAAAATTTCTCAAATTTCATTTAAGATATGGCAGATACGAAGCAAGTGAGCAACACTACTTGGAAATCTGAAGTCTAACAAAGGCATCTCTATGAGGGGTTTTTTGTACAGGGTCTGGAAATGTAATTACATTTAATTTTTATTATACAGTCATACAATCACTAGAGGTACGGTACATTTTATTGGTTTTCATCATGTAATTGTGTGCTTCATTGCTTTTCAACCAGTTTTTTTCCTGTTGTAGGAGGTGTTATATCTTTGGATAAACCACTTGCTTGGGGAGGAGATTGGGATATGCCACTATAGTATAAATTGTACTTCCAAATTTAAAAAAAACCAAAAAAAACCCCACACACAATACTTTTTGTACTTGCTGCATTTCAAAGTAATGATCAAATTCAACAAACTATTTGTGGTAGATAAAAAGATAGTCATTAGTGATTTAAGTCAAACCAAAAAAATAAGGGAATCAATTCTGACTTGGCTACACACAAAAATGTGAACAGAGAATTCACAGCATCACCTCTCAGAAAGAACTTTTGATTTCACCTCATACTAATATAACCCCTTCCATAACCCATTTGTGAAATAAATTATAACAAAAAATGTGACATGACAGTTAGGCCTTTGTCACAAAATCACTGTGCAGTGATGAGGGCAAGAGGCCTTACTGAGGATACTGCTCAGCACTCCATAAATACAGCCTACAGAAATTTCATCTTCTTCCTTTCTTTTGACATGGGGGTCTGGACTTAGTTTAAAATTAAGTTACTGGCTTCCAAACTTCTGACAAGTAATGTCTATATACAAAATGATTACACACGGAGTTTATAATTTTACTTCCAGTCATGGTCCCAATTTAGTTTAATACCAGCCAATATGACTGACAACTTTCGTATTTTGATGTGAAGGATAAAATAAAGAAGAAAACAGATCAGTTCAAAATACTGAAGAAGCTAACAAAAAGATTCCTAGAGATGTTGATATCCTTACACCAAAGTTAGAACTTTAAAGTGATGATGGAATGTACTCAGATGAGCAGAGTTGTAAAAATGGCCCAGTAGTCCAGGGTAACATTTCATTCTGACTTAGTAAAAATCTGGAGATTGGTTGAAATTCACCCAAGTAATGAGATAGTAAAATCTTTTTCATCCACTACCCAACCCCTAATAATCATGTATTATCATTCGCTAGCTCCATGTAAAAGGTTAACTGCTTTATCTGGAATCCTTATATTTTTTCTATTAAAATGTATTTCCCATCAGTATCTGTCTCAGACTGAATAAAAGAAAAAATACCACAATAATATTAACATTCCCATTTGCTTTTCTAAGATGGAATTCTGTGCCTGTAATACTTGTGCCTCAGGTAGAAAATCAACAGTTGAAACATTACTGTACCTTAATGAGAGAATTAGCTGAACCTTTTGTATATTTTCTTGAAAACAGCTGTCCAAAACTCTGTAAGGAAATTATTTTACAAATTTACTCAATATAACTGCAAGCAATCTTCACACCTATTCTAGCCCCCACAACAGCACTAAACACAATGTTGTATTTTACTGGAAAGATTTCAAATACAGTTCATTCCTTGTTTTCCTTGCACCTGCTTCTGTGGAAATGGGTTTAATTCATATATAATACCCAGTCATGGTTTGGCTTTATACCAACAAGATTTGGGCTGATATATTTACTCCTCCTTACAAACTCCAGGTGCTTCCCATACTTCTTGTGAGAAACCATAGCTTGTGATTATGTTGAAAATCTCTTCAATTCAGATGTAACAACAATCTGGTTTTCTGAGGACCAGAGTATGTGGGTAGAAATCAAATTCAAGGGGAAAAGAGAGAGGGATCAGAGGCTGCTGCCACACACACTAAGTAATCCACTTTCAATCCACTTTCAGTACACTTTCAAAGTGGATTTTGCCAGTTCACACAGTAAAACTCCACTTTGAAAGTGCACTGAAAGTGGATTGAAAGTGGATTACTTAGCATGTGTGGCAGCAGCCATACAATCCCAAAACATTATTATTTGTCATTATTTCTGAACTGTCAGTAATTTATTTCTCCTTACAAAGGCCAGATCTAATACAATCACAACAACAATATGCAATTCTGTCAAACAGAATATTTACAAATGGATCAGCTGCAAGAGGGCATCTAATTTTTCCCTCTTCCACTTATTTTCTCTTTTGCTCCCCTGAAAGCCCCTATAGTCTCTCCTTTTCCTGCTTTCTTCTCTCCCTCACATCAACCAGCCAATTTACCTTTACCTGCCCCTATCTTCAGCTTTCTCTCCTCACCTCCACCAGCAGCCTCTACCCTGGAAAACTATGGCCCAAGTGTGCAGTGTTAGTTGCCGGGCCAGCCTCACTTGCAAGGTAGGAGACTTGCAGGGAGCACCTTATTTCCTCTGTGTCCTGTACTCTGCAGTCTGGCTCAGGTTTCCTTAAATAGTACCAGACTGCTGACAATATAAGACTTACACCTGGTGGACCAATTGATCCAGCAAGGCTGTCTTCCCAGGTGAAGTAGGCTGGGAGGTAATTGGCCCAGTTTCACTGCTAACAGGTGCTGGAGTTCCTGAGGCTGTGTTGTACACTGGTCAGCATACTTCAAGGAACTACTGCCCTCAGCATTCTGCTCCAGATCTATTGGGGGGGGGGGATGCTCAGCCAGTCTGGCACTTCACCTCCTTTGTGCCACTTTGGCCTGGGCCTTCACTTGCCACCGTTTCTGTGGAGTAGGAGAGAGTCCTGAGGGGCTACAGGCCTGGGTTTGAGTCCTGCCCAGTGGAGACCTAGCAGGTAACTCAGGGACCAGTGGTAAGGTTCCCCTGGCTGGCTCTAGCAGAATCGCCTCTGATGCTGCTGGTACATCCTCAGCTGGCACCTCTGCAGTGCTGGTCTCTTGGGTCATACTCAGCCACCAACCTTGGCTTCTTGCGCTCAAGTTTGGTGTAGTGGTTAAGAGGGTGGACTCTAATCTGGGAGAAACGGGTTTGATTCCCCACTCCTCCACATGCAGCTGCTGGTGTAACCTAGGGTCAGTCATAAGTTCTTTCAGAGCTGTCCTTGAAAGGGCAGTCCTTGAAAGAGCTCTCTCAGCCCCACCTACCTCACAGGGTGTCTGTTGTAGGGAGGGGGAAGGGAAAGGGATTGTAAACCACTCTGAAACTCCTTTGGGTAGTGAAGGGCGGGGTATAAATCCAATCTCTTCTTTTTCCTCCCCCACCCCACCCCACCCAAGGACTCTGAATCAGAATCACTGAGCTGGTCTGAGGGGATCATGACATCCTTATCCCCTTCCCAACACTATTTCCTCTAACTCTTCTCCTGGCAACCCCCATATCCTCATTTTTTCCCCTTCTCTCTTTCCTGCTTACCAGCCAGCCTACCTTTTATCCTCCACCACCCATCTCCAGCTATATTTATTGTTTCATTTGTACCCTACCTTTCTCCACAATGGGACCCTAAAGCAGCTTACACCATTCTGCTCTCCTCCATTTTATTCTCACAACCTCTAAAACAGAGGTGTCAAACTCATTTGTTATGAGGGCTGTATCTGACATAAATGTCACTTTGTTGGGCCAGGCCATGTGTGCCATAAATGTAACACTAGGTACTGGCGATATAAACTTTCTAAAAGATTATTTCAAAAGCCGAATGGCAATAGCAGACGTGATTGGATTAGGTGTGATATGAAGAGGTGTAGTAGGCAGGGGGATATCAGCATTGGTAATAAGACAGGAATTTGGTACAGGAGGATTCAGTCCAGGAAGATGCAAAGAATAAAGTGAGCATGAAAGCACACACACTATCACAAATTTTGTTAGTCATTAAGGTGCTACTGGACTCTTGCTCCCTTCCACTAATAAAGAATGCAAGCTCTGTTGTTAGGTCCCCCCCCCATTGGTTAGAAATGGAAAGGGGAATCTCTCCAAGTACCATGGATCTCTCCCTCCCAACATCTAAGGTTTCCTAGTTCCTGGTTTTGAGACTCTTACACCACATTAGTTGTCAAGTGGTAGCTGCTGTCAAATAGTACTGAGACATCAGGTGGTTGCTGCTACAGCTGGGTGAATCATGTAAGTGGTGAGTCACTTGATGGCTGCTGCCAAGCCTAGCCCCAATGAGGCCTCCCTCTAGCGCAGGGAGTAGGGAGCAGAGGTGGCCTGCAAGGCCAAAACAACCTTGGAAGGGACCCTGGCTTTTATTGTCAGAAGCCAGCAATGTTCCCTCTAAGCTGTGGAGCCCTATGAGCAAAAATTCTACCTTGTGAGCTACTGGCATTAAAGTTGTGAGCAGGTGATTTGGCTACTGCATAGATTAGTTTGCACTGGAGCCATCCTTCCTGAGCTAAGACAAAAATGTGTGAGCCAGAGGCTAAAAAACTGTGAGCTAGCTCACACTAACTCAGCTTAGAGGGAACACTGGAAGCCAGAAGGCTGGCAGTATTTTTGTGGTTGTCCAGCAACCCCCCAAGATCGCTACTCAGAGGACATCTATTTCTTAAAGGTACAAGGTATCCCCAGTTCTATCCGCCACTGAGGCATCTGGCCTTTTTATAAGAGTTATATGTATGTGTTTTATATGTTTTAATGTGGTTTTAAATTGCATTGTATTTATATGGTTGTATCATATGTATATTGTTGGAACCTGCCCTGAGCCCGTTAAGGGGAGGGCAGACATAAATCCAAATAAATAAATAAATAAGCAGTGTTTCTATTGTTTTCAGGGTTTTTAACCCCTCATTAAATTAATATGAAAATATGATTTCATATTTTTCTGCAAACCTGATTTGTCAAAAGAGATTGCTTGTCTGTTCATAGTGCCCGTCTCCAGATTTAAGTATCCATAGATGGGGTCCTATTGAGAATTAGATATATTGATGATCCTGTGTTATAGCACATGGACTATACTACTTGAGAATACAGGTAGGGTAACTCATTTATTTAGAATATTTATATATATACCCTTTGACCTGGCATAGTCAATACCGAAGCAAATGACAACAGTTATAACAGAAAAATAATTATCTAAAAAAGTAATTAAAACAGATCAGGAGCCATCCAAGATGCCCCATAAAAAAAATCTTAAATAATTCTGTCTTGCAGTGCTGCTAGAAGACCACAAGGGTAGGTACTTTCCTCACCCCTTCTGGGAGACTGTTCCACTGCAGCAGGGAAGTAACAGCAAATGCTCATCAGAAAATCACAGAAAATAGTAAATGCTCATCAGAAAACAGCAAATGCTCATCAGAAAATCACAGTGGACTGTTAAGAGACACTTTTGTGAGGAGTAGTCATGGCTGAATGCACCCTCACACACTAGCATATTGTGGGAAAGTATTCTAACCCTTCTATGTGCAAGGAGCTATTCATTCTATTCATTTATTTATTTATAACATTTACAGTGGACACTTCTACTGAAAAAAACACTCAACGTGTATTATAAACAAAACAAAATATGTAAATAAAAATAGCAAACTAAAATAACAAAATTATGAACAAAGTGCACAATTCTTAGAGAGCAGGAGCTAAAAGCCATCCCACAGTTCATGTGTTCTTCCACCTGCATTCAAAAGTGGTACAAGAAGGCTATGCCATGCAATTTTCCCATCTATAAATATAAAAGAAAGTCCCCTCCCCCTCAACGCCCAGGCCAAACCGCTGGACCTAGAGACACAAAATTCGGGGAGAACACTCCTACCATGATGTAGATGCTCACTAAAAAGGTTTTTTTAGAAACCCTAAGGGGGTCAAAAGGGGTAAAATGTGCTCCCCCATTGATTCCTATGTGGCTCCCAGGCTGCTGCCTCCTTGCACACACACCTCCAGTCTGATTGGTCATCTGCAGAGCAGAGGTAAAAAAAAAAACAGTTACAGGGGACTGCAGAGAGCTACTGAAAGTTGAGGAAATCAGGAGTGACCAACCGCCTGTGAGGTGAAGCAAAGCTGTTGGCCCAGTCTCTCTGAGGACTTCTAACACACTCCCCCCACCTCCTACACCTAACAGGTGGCTGTCTGTCAGGTGCAGCACTGGTTGCAGGGTGCTTGAAGCCATGAGGGAGCCCACCCCAACAGTAACGCCTTAGTGATCCTGCCAGCCCTGCCTCCACAGTGACGTCTAATACTCCTCCCCCTCCCCCTCCCCCTCCTACACTGGACAGGCAGCTGCCTATCAGGTGTAGGAGAGGAGGTGGGATGCTTACAGCCGCCAGGGAGGTTTGCTCAGCAGGATTGCCTTAGCCCTGCTGCTGGCCCAGCCTTCCCAATACCTTTAAATACAATCCCCGCTAACACCAGACAGGCTGGTTTCTGTCAGGTATAGGAGCCAGGGCTAGGGTACTTTAATCCATCACGGACGCTGCCCCAGCGGGATCACCTTAGTGGTGCTGCTGGCCCAGCTTAGCCACACTCCCACAATGGAAATATACCCCACATTTGTAGAAAACTGGTTTCTTTTATTAGGTTATTTAATTTCTCACAATGTGGGTTCTGGAAAATTAGTTCATATGAACTTGCTTAATATCTGATTGCTTGGATGGTGTTTTGAATATGTAGTTATGTCCCACTTTTTAAATTTAACATAAATGAGAAGCATTTTTGTAAAAAGAGGGGGTTACCCTAAGGAGGTAAAAAAGGGGCAAATTGTGTTCCCCCAATTGTTAGAAGAGACTGCAGACAGTTGAGGACAGTTACAGAAATCAGCAATTCAAGACTCCTGAATAGACATTTTTCAAAAAAGCCAGCATGTCAATTGAGTTAATGAACGTTCATGGGGAGATAGTAAAGGACCTTTCTAGGAGCCAGTTTATGTGTGCCTCCCTCAAGGAACCTGAAGAAATGTCCACCACATCACCACCCACTCACACCAACTCCCCCTCACACCTCTCACCTCTTACTGCCCCCAAGAAAGCTCCTGGCAAACATTGAACCAGATACACCAACGCTACAAGGAGGAGGCAACTTAGGAATGCAGCGAAGACATTTGCACATAGTACTCCTGCGGGGCACTGAGCTGCGCAGGCCAAGTACCAGTGAGACCACCCTGAGGTGCTCAGAACACATTATCCATATGAGCAAAGTAATCCAGGAACACAAGTAGAAAGGCCATCACTTTCGTGGAAGGTGGCAGGAGTTGACGTAATAGACAACTGCTCCTTAAATGGACACTTCTATGTGGCCTGCTCTAGAGTGAGCTCGCCAAGCAGCCTGGTGATCCTAGCACCTGAGGGCAGAACCACCAATGTGGTCTACAGAGAGGTCCTTCAGTAGAGGGGGGAAAAGTACACGTCTCACTTCATTTTTTACACTACAATCTTCTCTGTTAGAATTCCTACAACAAATGTTACATTTCAGACTTCACACAGCCGCCCTAAGCCTGCTTTGCGGGGAGGGCAGGGCAAAAATTTGACAATAAATAAATAAATAAATAAATAATCAGTATTATAACTGGATTTACTGAACTTAAATAACAGAGTGAAGCACAGATATCAGGC
Organism: Gekko japonicus; assembly: GCF_001447785.1. NCBI lineage: Eukaryota > Metazoa > Chordata > Lepidosauria > Squamata > Gekkonidae > Gekko > Gekko japonicus. Next base: position 183,857 of record NW_015170904.1, on the reverse strand, counting down.
TAGTAGGTAGATAAGTACAGGAAGTCCTATATATGTATCTCATTCTGAATGTGGCCCCAAAGAACAGATAATGGGAATTTTTTAAATAAATTCCCAAGTTTGCAGGAAAATGCAAAATATTTTTTTTTAAAAAAACAAAAAACCCTTAAACCAGAAGCAGGCTAGCCGGATGCGGTCTGGAGCAGAAAGGGTCTTCAGCATGCTTTCTGCTGCCAACTCAGTGACGGAGAGGACGTTTGGGTGGAAAGCACATCCTCTGCACTTTCTGTTCCGAATCCCACCACCACCACCACTGCTGGCCAGCTGATCAAGGCTTGTAATGGAAAGAAAGCATGCAGGAAGATCTATCCACTGCAAGCATCCTTTCCCCAGTCACTGCTCGCCAGCTGTCCAGGGTCTGGGCTTGGACCACAAAGCATGTCGGACACGCTTTCTGCTCCAAACCACAACTATCATCAACTGGCCATCAGAAGCAGGCTTATCACGAGGGCCACAGGGGAGAGAAGAATGGGTGTCCCTATCCCAATGAGTCAAAAGATCCCTTGCCTATTTCTCCATATTTACAAAGGACCTTTCTGTTCCTTTTCTCTCCATATGAAATGTGCTGTAATAAGTTCCTGTAAATTTTAGAAACTTACATTCAATAATCAATTGAAACGTCATAAAAAGAAAAGTCAAGGAAGTATATGTGGGCTGCAATGACTTGTCTAACTATAACCATTTCCTTAATAAATATATCTTAAAATAACTTGATAGTCATTTGCAATACAGTATAAAAATAACACTGGATTCAAACTTATTATATAGACGATTTTACAGAGCATAATCTCAACTGAAGGATGCTGTTCAAACTTTATTCTACAGGAATGTAATGATTTTAGCCAACATTACTTACCCCCTTTTGTATTATTGCCTTTATAACAGTACAACATCCACCTAACCTTGACATGCTAGTCACCTTAGTAACAAACAAGTGTACCATATTCACGCATAATTGAAATCCCAATGGGATATTTGATTTAATACACAGATAGGTTAAAAGGAATTTAAATAGATAGTATTTCAACAGTATAAAATATGTCGCTGAAGCACTTAATTTTAGTGCAGAATGGAAGAAAGTATACCACTTTGCGGAAGTCAAAATGCTAAAAAAAATGTTATTTAAAATCTGCCTAAAAGTCAAAACTTGACAAATTCCACAAAAACAAAAGATGCAAAACATGAAAATAATGCTAGAGTTGATAGAAACAACTGTAGTAACTAGATATTTCTCCTATCATTGTGAATGACCCAATTGTTTCATTATCACTTCTGTGCCACTGCCACAGAAGGTAACAGTAAATGAGCTGTGTAGCACAGTTAGACGATTATATTGATGGTGTGCAGATGAAATTGTAGATCCACTGTTATTTCTGTGATAAAGATAAAAAGATACCCACATGCAGATATGATCTAATCAATATAGCTGCATTAGTTAACTGGAACAATCAATCAGATCCAAAATGGTTTAGATCATATAAATTTTGGACAGGGTAGTTTTGGCAGTGCATTGACCACTACAGTTTCGCAGAAATCCTTCTACTTGGAGTTGGATCAATAAAAGGTATTGCCTCTCAACTATTTCAGACGTTATGTTTCCTCCTTTGGACACAACATAGCAATCTTAATCAGAAGGAAGCTTTCACTTCAAAGCTTAGAAAAAAACTGGCAAACTGTTACAGAAGGGTTTCATATATACAGAAGCAACCCTCCTCCCAGAATACTAGAATATCTCTTTAAGGGCTTGCAGTATTCAAAAAGCAGTTTGGGGATCTGGTACATAAAGACCTCTTGCACCAAATTCGCTGATATCTAGAGATATTGGGCCACGGCATCATACTAGTACAAACTCAATGCTAATACAGAGGTGAGAAATAGGCAGCAACAGGACTGTGTCATGGCAATAATGGAGCTTACACTGTACCCTAAGCTCCATCAGCCAACTTCCCTCCACATTATATTACATTAGTAGAAATGGGAATACCGTAAGCTTGAACACTCCCACTCAATGGAAATGAAAAACAGTGATATAAACTGTTTTTTTTTGGGGGGGGGGGGGCTGAAACGGAACAAAGAATGTCAGTATCAAGGATGGTGGGGGCAGTCACCCTTGCCCCCCCCCGACAAAATCATAGACATATCACCCAATGGATGTCCCCCCTTCCTGAGCAGAGTGGGTACAAATAAATATTAGCAAACAAATAAATGTCATTGGACAAAAAAATATCATTATTACTATCTGGTTTTACCCCTTTTGTTTTTTATTTTTGGCAGTCTCATTTAATGTTAATAAAAAGCAAATGTGCATATTTTTCAATAAATATGTGTGTGTGACATTTGTTTATGTCTTGTGGCTCCCAAACATCTGACATTTATTCTGTTCTATGTGCGCCTTGGTGTTTAGTCATGCCGGCCACATGACCACGGAAACATCTTCGGACAGCGCTAGCTCTTTGGCTTTGAAACGGAGATGAGCACCGCAACCCTAGAGTCAGATTTGACTGGCTTTCGAGTAAGGGAACCTTTACCTATGTGGCTCTTACATTAAGCAAGTTTGGCCACCCCTGCCCTATGGGGACCATCCCCATAGGGTATAATGGAGTTCACTTGCTGACTCACCTTCTGAGTTCACTTGCTGACTCACACCACAGCGGTGGCATGACTCAGCAAGTTCAGAAGGCATTTAAACCTATTCTGAACTTCACCTAACAGTGGGGTGGGTGAGCAGGGAGAGAGAGAAAGGGATCGATGAATTGGCTTTCAGCCATTTAAACCTAACAGTAGGGTGAGTGAGCCCACCCTGCTGTTAGCCTGACATGGCTGGAAGCTGATCCATCATTCCCTTTCACTTCTCCCCCTCTTCCAAGGGGGGGGGGAGGAGAGAAAGGGATTGATAAATTGACTTTTAATCATTTAAACATAACAGCAGGGTGGGTAAGCATGCCCCGCTGTTAGGCTGGCATGGCTGGAAGCCAATTTATCAATCCCTTTCGCTCACCCCATCCACTTCACCAAACTGCTGGTGTCTGTCCATTTAATAACCTCGACATTTCAAGAGAATCGGACCACAATGTCTTCTATGGACCCCCAAACAAGGTGCCAACAGCCATCTTCCATTGTTTCCTGTGGGGTAAAATATTCTGTGCTTTCTTCAGGACAAAGAATAGCCAAAGACACAAGAGCAAGCAAAGCAACCACTGGCCAGAAGCCTCTCAAAGCAGAGAGAACTAGTGCCGAACCAGGGAGTCCCAGCAGAAATGCAGGGCAAGCCTAACACAACAAATGTACAACCTGAAAATCCGAAACAATGTTAAACCCAGGAATCCACCATAAACTGCAAATATGACCCAAACCAACTCAAGCAAAGAACACAATGTTACAAGACCAACAATACCAGTTTCAACTTTCAAAGGACACAATCAAAGCTAAAATAACATGACAAGGTGATACTAAGCCCCAGGAAGACAGAGACACACAGCAAAAGTAAAGAAAAAACAGTCCTGGGAGCCTAAAATGCTAAGTCTGGAAATTCCTGCTTACTCCCGAATACTTCTGGAATTTTTTGAGACCCATTTCCCACTATCCCGGAAAATTCCAGATAACATCCAGACACTCGAATATATCCAGAAAATACTGATAAGGTGTTTTTCCCCCAGATATATATTCACACCAGATATATCCGAACACATATTACTATTTCCAACCATTGCTATTGATATGATACCCTTTTGTCTTTAGTATCTGCCTCATAGAGCAGCCTAAAGAACCTTCAGACAACATTCCAGTGCAATTCCCCGAAAGCAATGCATAAGTATTGGCCCAGTTACTACATTCTCACCCCCAGAGTGGAAACCACCAAGGCAGTTATGGAGACTGGAAGAGTATATAATCTCCTTCCAGAGCTGTTTGGGACCTAGCCCCGTGCAGGGCTTGAACAGGAAATTTCATGCAAGCTAAGCCTTTCTCTGCAGTCTTCCCTGCACAGCTATATACTGCTATGCATCAGAGCCAATGGAGGATTCCAGATGACTCACAATGTATCTTGTTCCTGTGTGCCAAGATGGCTATGTGGTTATAGGAGTGGTATGTGAGGTGCAGGTTCTGCTCCTATTCCTTCTTTTTATTTTACTATTGAGCAGCTTGTTGCTGGTCAAAAAGTGAGCATCACCTTATTCACAGCTTCCTCTTTGGCGGGATTTGAATTCTTGGTCCTGTTATCCACTCTAGTGCTATTCACCACAGAGCAATTGGAGATATGACTGGAAGGCTTTCTGTAAATATCCTGTCAGATGTATTCTTGCTCCTGCCATAATGTCTATATCCCCCCCTTGCCTTCAAAAGGCAGTAGGCTTTCCGTGGTGTGTGTGTGTGGGGGGGTGTCCTCTGCCAAGTGGAGGAATCTGAATGGCATGGTCATGCTTCCTTTCCTGTGTGTCTGCCTGTTAAAAAGGTCCATAGTTGCTAGGAGGGGATTCAAATTCCCATCTGTAGACTGCCCAGGAATGTGGTAGCTACTATGTATATCAGAGTTTTCCCTACCGTGCAGGGTGCCATGTTTCCTATGCTTCTCCCTTTGTTCTGTTGTGTGTTTATTCAAATATTGTTTGAATACTTCCATGCAGGCTCTCACATGCAGGCATCATCAACATGTCTCTCTCTGATTGGTGAGCAGTGGTACTGTGGACTCCAGTGTAGTTGCTACACTCTCAGCTTCTTGGAATTGGGTCTTTTTTTGCCATCTGAGAAAGCACAGGACACTGACTACCTACAAAATTCTCACAGCCTTCTCAGTAGCGGCTCCACACTGGTGGAATGAGCTCCCGGAAGACATCAGGGCCCTTGTACAGTTCCGTAGGGCCTGTAAAACAGAGGACTTCGATTAAGAGCCGCTGCTAACAATAATAACTGACTGACTGCCATGCTGGACACTGACGGGGGCCATACTTTGGACCACCCTATCTTGGCCCAGGATGTTACCGCCACCAGCACTGTATTCTATCTGTATTGTGATTTGTTTATCTATGTGTTTCATGAAGCTGTATTGCACTGGCATTTGTGTTTTAATATATTTTAATCCTTTTAATGGAAACCGCCCTGAGCCTGCCTCGGCAGGGAGGGTGGGATAAAAATCAAATCAAATCAATCAATAAATAAATAAAATACAAAATCAGGGGGTTAGAAATATTCTAGCCGAGGCTGTTCAAGGATGAGAGTTTTGGAAGAGTTCTAGAACAGCTTTGATTAAAAATAAACTTTGCAGTCTCCATTAACACCCCCCCCCAAAAAAAAAAAACCACACCAGTGCCTTCACACAAGGTAAGCATGCCTCTTTCAATCATATCACAGATCTTCTATCCATTTGCTACTGGAGAACTGTAAAAACTATAGTTGTAGCTGCACGTGGCTGAATGCAGCAGACACCAAATAACCCATTCAGCATGTATATTGCTACTACAGCCATTAAGAAGCCTAACCTCGTTTCTGAATTCTGGGGTTTTATATGGACACTTTGAGCATAGGTTAACATATGGACACTTTGAGCATAGGTGTAGTAAAGATTCATGCATAGACTAGCTACAAAAAGTGGGCCCATGCCACCAATGCAAACCAGGAGGCACAGAAAACAAATCTCCAACATGTGGTGTGCAATGTTGCTGTTGCCATGGTAAATATTCATGTTTCAAGAGAAGTGTTAAATCTTGTATCAGAAGTCAAATTGGCTGCCAAGACACATTTTCACAAGTAAGGGAATTTTTGTCTTTTCAGAATGGAACCATTTTTCAGTTGACACTGACTTTTCCCTAAAATAAATTCCTGAGTAACTAAGCCAATCACACTTGAGTGAGTCCAAAAAAATATATGAATTACTCTATTCCACTAAAGTATTGTCAACAGTTTTTGTGTGTTCACGCAAATGCTTTAAGAATTATTTAGAAAACCTGATACTCTGATGCTAATAAATATTTAAATAGATAGCTCAAAAAAGACCTTAATTGCTGCAATGAAAAGTCATTCAGATTATTTTCTAACATTTCAAAATGAGAAGAAGGCTAGAAAACCTTTCAAAAGTTTCCTGACCATATTCTAAAAATGAAAGAACCAATCTCTTCCCCCCCCCTTGCTTGAAAGCTAGTTGAATCCGACTCTAGGGTTGCGGTGCTCATCTCCATTTCCAAGCTGAAGAGCCAGTGTTGTCCAAAGACATTTCCGTGGTCATGTGGCCAGCATTACTAAACGCCGAGGCGCACAGAATGCTGTTACCTTCCCACCAAACCGGTACCTATTTATCTTGCAGTTCCTTGCTTTCGAACTGGTAGGTTGCCAGGAGCTGAGGCCAGAGACGGGAGCTCACTCTGTCACGTGGCACTAGGGTGTCAAACTGCCAATCTACAGACCTTCCAGTCTGCCACTTCAGCAACCTCTAAGCCACTGCAGCCAGCCACCACACAGGTATATGGCCACAAATATAAATGTCAGGAGAACCTCGGCTCAGCCAACCATTATGCAGAGTTCCTATACAGTTCCATCCACCATGGAAGAACATTTATTGTATGTATTCTGTTGACAAAGACTGATAATTACTTCAAAGGACTCGTACACCCTTTGAGTACAAGTATGAAGTCTTTGAAGATCTGAGATTTTCTTTTAAGAATGAAGAAAATGATGTGAAATTTAACTCTTCTTGAAGTTTTCTTCAGGTCAATGACATCTGCTAGGACATGGGTCCCCAACCTTTTTGAGCCTGCAGGCACCCCTGGAATGCTGAGACAAGTTGGTGAGCAGAACAGCAAAAATGGCTTCTGCAGGAGGTGTGGCCAATCACGGACATCATGTTGGGGATCCCTGTGCTAGTAAAGACTCTTCTCATGCCTTAAATAAAAACATTTTTATTTGACTCTTATTTCCAAGGCAAAATAATGCTGTCACACAGAAGTTTCTTTATTTTTTTTATTTGATTTATTTGCTTTATACCCCACTCCCCCCATCAAGCAGGCTCCGTTTGAATTCCTGACTTACTCTTTATGTTTGAATATTGACCAACCCACTCCCACTCACTTTTTAACAAGTCAAACACTTTTGAATACCTTTCTGACTTCTTGTAGCTGTCATAAATTTTCTGATAGGAAACTTACCTTATATTGTTCCATCCGCAAAACAGTCAAGGACTTCTCTCTGATCTCCAGTACTGAAAATTTCTTTTTCAATAGCCAACAACTGACAACAATTTCATGTATAATAAGGGCTACCAAGGTGGGGGGGGGGGAGATACAAAATTCCAGAATTTATATCCATGTTTTGTGTTAAACCTCAATACTGTTAAGGAGACCTAGAGAAACTCCTGGTCTGGGGGCTTGTGGTAGCTTTCAACTGCTCTCAGCAGCCATCTTTGCACTCCTTTGACTTGTTCTATCCAGTTCAATCTTTCTTCACTGCAGCTACCTTTTGTTAAAAGGCCTGAATATCAACCAAAGGACTTGACTTTTTTTCATTTACTCAGGGTACAGACTTTGTTTTATCTTTCATGTCTGAGTATCCGATTTGGTATTATAGTGAAAAGCCACACATGAATTTCAGGACTGTGTTTCTGTTTCATCTGAATCTATGCATGAAAGAACCCACATTATGAAATGAGTCAAAATTTGCTTCTTAGTTTTTTTTGCCATCAAGTCTCAGCTGACTTATGGCAACCCTCACAGGGTTTTCAAGGCAAGAGGCGTTCAGTGGTGGTTTGCCATTTCCTGGTTCTGCACAGCAACCCTGGACTTCCTTTGCAGTCTGCCATCCAAATACTAACTAGGGCTGACCCTGCTTAGCTTCTGAGGTCTGAGAAGTCTGGCTAGCCTGAGTATTCAGGTCAGGGCAATTTACATAGTTCAAATGAAATAAATTTCCAGGGTTATCCAGAGGAGTTTGCAACCAATAATCAACATAAACACAATGCATCTGCAATACAATCCTAACCTGGCATTTGTTTTATTCAGCTGTGCTGAAATAATGATAAAACAAAAAGTTTAGAACATTCTTTGCAGTTTATAGTGGAGTATGACTTCTAGAAACAATATCTTCCCAGTCAATCCACAACTGAGTCCATACCTGCAATCTGTAGTGTGACTTATTGCTCAGAATAACTAGTGGGTTATAGCCCAGTTTACTTCCAGTTTGTAGGAAATCTGTTGCTCAGATCAATTACCTGCCCAACATAACCAAGAATAAAGAGTTGAAATCTAGAAACTCCTATCCTCCTATCCACTTTTCACATTACACATCAGATTATTTCAAACGTATTATTCATTTTATTATTATAGTCTTAGCCATAACATAATGTAAGTTCTTTTATTACTAAAAGGAAGAAAACAATACTGACAATTAAAAACAGTTATTGCACAAGTACAATAATTCTTTTTTCTTTAAAAAAGAAAAGAACGCATATCTCCATTAGCATCATAATAACTACCACAGATTGAAATGATATGATTGTGTATAATGACTTCCGTGGAACCATTATGGTCGATCAGCAAATAATATACTTTTGCAGTTGTCTAACTACATATTTACACATGTCAGCTCTCATACATTTCAGTGACAGAATTTCAAAGAAACACAATATAAAGACATAAGAAGAAACAACTGCAAAACATTATGCTAAGATTAAAAAAAAATTGAGATGGTTCATTTGGTGTTGCTCGTGGGGAGGGGACTGCTAAGACATGGTAAAAGGGTTTTTTAAACCCCCCCCCCCCCGTTTTTAGATGGTTCAGGTCTGCATAACAAAAAGAATTATGGAACTTATTTAAGGCCAAATATTGTTGAAATAAAATATATTTAAGTCACTGCATATTGCCTTGTATTAGTACACATTAATAAAATAAGCAATAAGAAAAAGAAAATAACTTGAAAACCTAAATATATTTAGGGTTCCTTCTGAAACTGGAACAATTTGAAATCAGGCTAGATTTATGCTTCCAAGAAGGTACAACAAACATGGGCAGACTAAGCATTGCCCCCAAGGAACAACACTGTTCACATGTGGCAGCCTACTGGCTGCTGTACCCCTTTCATCTAGGCCATGTTCTGTAATAACCTGGGCTTGTACTTTTTCAGCAGCTGTCCCAATGCCTCTGGAATAGCCTCCCAAGAAGAGATTTTTTTGGGGGGGGGGGGGCGTTCCTACCCTTCTGGCTTTCCAGAGAGGCTGCAAATCAGAACTATTCCATAGAGTTCTTAGGGCAGTCTGAGTCTGGGCCAAAGGGGTATTTGCAGGGGGTGTTTTTAAAGTGGTGCTTTTTAATGTTATAGCGATATATATATTATATATATTTACTACTTTGTCTTAAATTACGTGATTTTTATATCATTTTATTTTTATTATTACACACACTGCATCCTGACTGGCTCAGGAGGAATGCAGGCATACAAGTATTTAAAATAAAAAAGAAATTTCACTGTGACAGTGAAATGAATGTAGCCCTGTATAAACATGATGCATGTATGACTCATGTTTTCCTGGTTCTGAAGTTCTTCAGAACTTCCTTCTAAGAGTATATGACATAACCTGGATTAAAAAGGTCAAAAGCTAGTCTTGCTCTGATTATAAAAGTAACTCAGTGACAAGTTCTTCTGTTCTCAGTTTGAAAAAGTATCTCTCCAAGAGCCCATCCTACCACCTAAAAAGTGAATGTGTTAAGGTATGAGATTTTATTTGCAGTGAAGTCAGGGCCAAACGTTTTTTTTGGGGGGGGGATCTGAACTGGGTCATGGCTCTGATGAAGGAAGGCTAACTTCCCCCACCATTTCCACACTCAGATATTGCTCCCCCAGAATGTTTGAGGCCCCATAAGCAAGAATAAAAAAATTAAAGCGCCCAGTGCCCAGCACCATATTGGAGCTCCAGCCACTGAAATTCATTGTAATGTTTACTTTGGCCCTCAGTTACACTAAATATGATTGTGAGCACTGTTTGTCCTTCACCCTTACCTAATACTCACTCTCAGGTTAGAACTGAACACTCACTTGCCAAAAGGAACTCATAAAAATGAATACAAATAAATACAACTTCATAAATATTTTGAAAAGTAATAAAAATCATCTACTTCTTGTTCTGCCAATGCTTTATGTGCAAAACTATTTCCAGCTGAAAATCAAAGAGTGCACTAGTGTCAGCATACTGGACTAAAATGGAAAGAAAACCTGTTGGAACATATAAAGATAGATACGTAACAATCAAAATAAGTGCTCCCTTGTTAATAGGTTACAGTGCTAGCATTTTTCAGCATTACTTCAGTCACAAAGGTCTTTTCTGATAGCAGCTGCAGCTATCCTCAGCTCTTGCTTTTGTGGAGGAAACTGTGAATTAGACAGTGCATGAATTTACCAAGGAAACATTCCTGTGATTGCAGTACCTGGAAAAAGTGCTGCTGCACTGCAATAACAATATTTGTTGCTCATGACAGTTACAGTGAGTTAAGTGGTTAAGACTTCTGGCTGTGGTCAGATGTGCCATTTTTTGCGGTCGGGAAGCAAACCTATTTCATCCGTTGGTATTTGGCACGGAGTTGCTCGATCGCACATCCCGTTTCACTGCGTGCTAAGCCCATCGCTGCATGATCAGATGACACGGATGGGCGAGAGGTTGGGGGGGGCTGCCTAGTGTAGCACAAGCGCACAAACAATGTCGTAGTTTTTTGCAAATGCGCTTTTAAACTTCCGGGATTTAAGTCACACACACAGACAAACCTTTATTGGCATTTAAAGCACAAAACACGGGAATACAGCAAAATACTAAGATACATCAGTCACTTACACCTGGCTATTCAAACCTCATCTTCTGATTGCATAATGTAAAAAATTTGCGACAGCCTCTGTTATTTCACAGTTAGAATTAAACAGAAGAAAGTGAATAATTGAGTCATCAGAATGCCAACTCTTACCATCTGAAAGTGGAGTAATAAAATGAGATCAAATATCCCTATAAAAGGGACAATGAAATATGGTGTGTGTAGTGGATTCTATATCTTTTAGAGAACAAGGACAAAGTCTGTTTACATATAGTATCTGGCAGTACTTCCCTAAAAGCACCTCCAATGGCAGAAAATTAAAGCATGCAAGCATGTATGTTCTGTGATGATGTGGGGCTATTAAACATAACAGATATTTCTCAATAGAGCCCGTGTCAAAGGTCCCCAACCAACTTGGGGAGCATCTGCTGGCTGCGCGTTCCCAAAGTTCTTGCCTGATGATATCAAGAAATCGTTGTTTGATAATAGCATACACTTGTTTATCTGAAAAGGGGGCTAAATAATCCGGGGATGTTTCCATTGTAGAGAGTTTCTCCTCTACATATCTAAATCATGGAGAGAGATGGGACTCAGTTAACATATGAGTAATAATACTTTTACCTTTAGCATGGAAGTGAAGTTTAAGCCAAAACTGGGTTATCATCAGCCATGCTCTGGTCGATAGAAGCCTTTGATGGGTTTCTAAGCATAAAGCTGCGTAAGGAACACACGAGGGAAGTCCAAAAATCTGGACTGTATTATTTCCAAGTCCTCTTTTAGGGCTTCAATCCAGATTGGTACTCAGTTGAATAATTGAGCAGCTAATTTGGCATTAAAAACTTTAAGGGCCGCCAGCACATACTGGTTGCTCCTGGTATAATGGAAATGTGTAATAGCCGCAGCGATGTTGTACACTGTCTCAATTGCTCTCCCTTTATGATAGACCCATCTGGCGTTATAGTAAAAGTGGATACCCAAGTACTTAAAGCTTTTGACTTGTTCAATAAAATGGCCTCCAATATTCCATCTGGACAACTCTAACTCTTACTGAAGATCATAATAGTCCACAAAGCTCTTCAAAAGGCGTTTCAGCCCGATACAAGTTTGGGACAATAGCACTGCATCGTCAGCATAAAGGAGTAAAGGGGTGTGGATCGAGCCAAGTTTAGGACTGTGACCATGGATCAGTTCTAAAGTGGGTGCCAAATAATTTATAAATAGGTTGAATAAAAAAGGCTGCATATACTTTGGCGCCTTTTTGCCTCTTATACTTATTACCAAGGTGCATAAGAGTCACACAGTGATTTAGGGTAGATTCCCCTTTACAAAAACCTATTTGTTCTTGACCCAGAATTCCTTGTTCTAACATCCATGATCCAAGTTTGTTAACCAGTCATCTAGCGTAAGGTTTCCCAATAATAAAGAGGAGACTTATCGGGTGGTAATTGGATGGTAACTGATAATTACCCTTTTTAAAGATGGGAACCAATATCACATTTGTCCAAGACTCTGGCATGATTCCCATCCTATCGACTATGGTAAAAAAGATCTGCCAAGAAAGTAGCCCACCAGTCCCAATTAATTTTTTTAATTAAATTTTTATTAATTTCAAAATCTTACAAATTAATTACAAGCTTTTTTACAAGGAAATAAAATTAACATTCTTTAATAATAATCTACTACAAGCAGCCAACTCTATTCTGCTTCTACTTCATTTGTATATCGTAGTCATTAATTAAGTCTAATAGAAATTGGCACGCCTAAGTAAATATTTCTGCCTCTCAAAATTACTCCAGTACAAATACTTTATTTGTAAACTCTATTTCCAATAATTTTCCTTTTATTTATTTGAGTAATGTTTTGTTAGATCTCCTTATGTTTATGACCCTATGTTCTGTATGTATTTCATTTCAAAATTTATATTATAAGCTGATATACAATAAAGTAAAATAGAAAGAAAAAGAAATTATATTACACCATTTCATTACTCCGCTATCTTAATATCTTTAATATGTTCTTCTTCTTTAACTGGAGCTCTTCTAATTGACATTCCCTCCTACCGGGACTCCGGAACAGTTCTGAAGAAGACTCATAAAGTGAGACTTGCCCATTGGGGAGGTGGGGGAGTGTTCCACTAGCCCTTCCCACGTGCTCCTCTGCACTTTGTATTCCAGACTACTTTACTTGGGGAAAAGATAGAAGGAAAAAGAAAAGAAACTGTAGCTGCGATCTCCTCCAATGTAATTCTTTACAGTCTTGTGCTACCTTCCTCTTCTTCCGATTTCCAGTTCTTAACTTCTTAGCCCAAGTCCGATTCCAGCGCCTTCAGAAGTTCTTCACCAGATGTTAGATCGTGGGCTGTATATATGCGTCCTCGATGTGTAACTGATATATGGCCAAGCGGAAGCCAGCAGTACCTATACTTCCTCTCTGCAAGCTTTTGTGCAATTGGGCGTGGACCATTTTATTTCTATGGGTCATAGATATGACGATTTTAAATTTGTAGTTATAGAAGTGATCCAGACCAGCAATTACTGTAGAAGAGATATTAGACAAACACTCTTGCGGCGAGAAGCCTTTTGGATTTTTAAATTAAACACTGTTTATCCATTTGGTTTGACTGCATCCCTGGATTTGACATGCTACTTATGAACACTTATAGATGGTTAGTGTATTTTATTGTACCTATATGCATGGAAGATTGTCATAGGAGTTGGTGATTTGTGTACTTGTGTATGAGTAGTAACAGGATCAGTGTGAAAAAACAGACCAGCAGGATATAATGCCTACATAGAATCCACCTGTTAAGGCATTCAGTAATTATAGCCCATTAAAGAACATAGCTGTAAGCATAGCCTCATGATGAAGTGGTGAGTGTTTTTACAATTATTTAAAATATTAATATTTATGTATGTGGAGCTATGTAATTATTATTGAATAACAATGAAAATGTATTGTAACAGCTATTGTTGTACTTTTTAGAATCAACAGTATATTTCCAACATGTCACCAAGAGAAATGAATTGTTGAAAGACAGTTTTTGTAAGGTTTCATACTATTTTTATACTTATTCATATTATATATTTGCACACTGTTATATTTATTTTAAATGAGACTTGTATTGTTATATTTGATAAGGTACACACCCTTGTTCAGAAGAAGATCATTGTCGAAACGGCACATCATTCTGGAGACCACCGTCTACATTCACTATATATATTACTTATTTTCCGTTATTGTATATTATGAATATATTACCAAGCGCTAAATTGTCACAGTTCTTTTTCCTTTTTTCACAGCTATATTTAAACCAGGCCTGGTATTTCCTTTTGGTGCACTAGTGCATAAAGGAGTCCACACATTATTCTTAAAAACTCTGGATACCAGAATACCATGCTTCCTATATAAGAAGTCCTGTAATTGCATCATCTTAGAAGGATTATCTTCATTTTTAAAATTTAAGATCAGTCTTAGATATGGTCCAACTCTAGGAAGTTTAAAGTAGGAACTCAACGGTATTGTGACAATGTTGCATTTTAACAACTGACTCAAAATGTTGCCATCTATAAAAATTTGTCCGCTGGTCCTTATATGAAATGATCATATTGTGATCCCATTGCAGAATCAATGAAACAGATGGATGTTGTCCTTGACAGTCATCTCTCAAGTTTTGTAACCCACAGTGCTCATTGTCTCTAGGTAGCTTGCACTTTGCAGGGTTTGCCCATTATTTAATAGTTTTACTCACAGTGTTTATTTTTGCATCAATATCCTTAATTTTTGTCATCAGCATTTCCAAAGTTAGAGATGTTAAAAAAGCTTCCTTGACAAACGTTTCTAAGAGTAGTGATGATAACTGGTGACAACACTGCGGCTGAGAGTTTGGGCTTAAAGAGGAATCCTCATTTGTGGCTCCACTCACATCTCCCGATAATAAGGAGGTTTCAGGTTCAAGGGTTGAAAATCTGTTCGAAAACTCAATTTCACCAAACACAGAACCTGTAGCACTCTTATCCAAAACATACCTGTCCATCTTTTGTTGCTTGCCCGCTGTAGTGTATTCAGATGCTGCCCTGAATGCACGGGGATGAAGTGTGAATCATCCCATAGAGAAGCTATGCTAAGCTTCAGACGTCGGCTGGGATTCGCGCTGAAAGTATTGTGTCCAATCACATTTGAACTGTCTGTGGTGGGAACACTTGAGATTGGGCAATTATGCGAACAACCTGATAGGTTGAGACTTGTACAGTAGGTGTGGCTACATTAGCCCAGAATGTTTAAATACCGAGCAGCTGAAATGGACAAGCTGTTCGGGCTATGAGGAGTTGTACCGTGTTGGAGAAGTTGATTGTCGAGCTGAATAAACCTGAGTTTTGCTGAAATCACTCTCTGACTACTTTGTTAAGTACGGACTTAACACCCGCTTTTAATCCAACTGCTTCTAGGGAAGAACGTCGGCGTTTCCTTGCAGTCATAATTTCCCAAGCTCGTTAGCACAGCTCCAATAAGGTTCTTATACTCCCACAGCAGCATCTTATCAGGCAAGCTGTTTCATAACAGCATAAGGCTTAAAAGGCTTAAAATAAGATAAAATTCCAAAAGAATAGCAGAGAGACCAAGCTGACGTCCTCTCCACTACCAGAAGTGGAACCTCTCAACAGATTTTAGTCACCTCTGTCACAGCTCGCTGATCCGTCCATGGAGCACTGTGATCCCTGTGGTTCACAATGAATCATGATCACCTAACAGAGATCACTCCTTCTCCTGCTCATTTTTACAGCTGGCCTGGAGATGGGGATGCTTATGTGGTTATGCGCATATCGATAAGCGGGGGGGGGGGGGGGGGGGGGGATGAGTCAGAATGGACTGAGCAGTCCATCCCAATGGCCTGACTGCATGCTTGAGTGATCAGACTAGGAAAAATCTGTCCGTGGCCCATCAGCAAGTGTTAGAACTGGACTTTCCCCAGTTTCTTTTAATGCTGTTTCTGTGGCAGGGCAGAACGGGGTGCTGATGACTGTGGGACCTTTCCCAGATGTTGCTGTCTGATCATGCACTTTAGATCCATCAGACATTCATAGATATGTTGGATCTAAAGGCACGTCTGACTGCAGCCTTAAGCTTCCATGTCCTTACAGGAAGCTGCATGGCTGAGGACAGTTTAGGGCTGCTCATGTGCATAGCGAAAGTTCTGTTTAAAGAAGCTATCAAACCTTCAGATTCTGGTTTTATGCTTATTATCATACCTGTTCTTTCCAGAAAAGGGAGAAAACCAAGAGGTCAGAAGCAGGTCTTCAGGACTTTGAATTTGAAAAGTACGCAGACAGACGAGTGATTTCAGCTTAGTGTACTTTATTTGGTGTAGAACAAGACTACTTTAGCCGGCTCACAGGCTGGCTTAAATCCCCCGTGAAACCACCACCCATAACACACACACCCACTTCCCAATAGGTCCAAACTAGTGGCCGAGAGTCCCACAGGCTCTTGGCCCGGAGCCTAGCCTCTGATTGGTGCGGGCTAGAATCAGCATCATCCTTTGTCTGTCGGAGCTAAGCTCGATGCTTACTCTTGACTGCGTGGTGCCCAAGCTGACCACGCGGTCGGGTCAGGATACATTACACTCCTCCCCCCCCCCCCGGTCTGCAATGCACCCACAGATAAAATCCTTTAAATGAGCAGGTGCCTTTCATGTGCGGGAGGAGCGGCAAAGCTCCGGAGTGGTGGTTGGCGCCTCCCTTGACAGCCTTGGCGGAGAGCTGTCTGGGGGTGGCACCGTGGGTTCCCGTGCTGGTGTGACCGGTGTTGCTGGCAGCGGTTCCTCGGGCATCCCGGGCAGAGGCACAGGTTCAACAGGTCCCGGTTGGAGAAGAGCCGGGTCATCTGGGGTTTCTGCCAGGTCCAAGTCCTCGGGTTCCAGAGGCAAGGTTCGGCAGCACAACTGATCGATAGGCCAATGCAGTATCTGTCCGTCCTCACATGAGGCCTCGTAAGACCTCAGGCCCTAAACTCTCACCACTCAAGCCGGAATCCAGGCAGGACCCCAAGTGTAGCTCCTTGCGTATACGGAATCCTCCAGAAAGAATCCCCTGGCTGCCTCGTTGGTCCCTGTGGCTGGAGCTTCTACTGGTACACGGTCGGGGCACAGGCAGTCCAGTTGGGTCATCAAGGGACAGCCGAGAAGTAGCTCCACCGGACTGCGGTCTGTAGTGGTGTGAGCCATAGTTCGCTGGCCGAAAAGGAAAGCAGCCAGTATATAATCCCAGTCAGAGGCGTCCAGGCGGCGGAGGGCGTCCTTCGTGGTCCGGACAATGTGTTCCGCCTGGCCGTGGTCGTAGGGTGAAACGGGGCCAACTGGACGTGGCGGATTCCACAATAGCTTGTGAAGTCCTGGAACTCACTTGACATAAACGCCGTCCCATTATCCGTGACCAACATGTCGGGGATCCCCTGGGCGCTGAATATCTGCCACATTGCCCAGATGGCCACCTTTGATGAAGTGGAGGGTGCTGGAACTACCTCCAGCCATTCACTGTAAGAGTCTACAAGTATAAAGAAAAGCTGCCCCTGGAAAGGTCCAGCAAAGTCCAAGTGTAACCTGGACCAGGGGCGGTGAGAGGATTACCAGGCCCTTTCCGGGGCCTGTAGTGGTTCTGGCCGGGAGGCTTCGCAGGGCTGGCACTTCTTAACTACGTCCTCAATGTCCTTGTCCAGCCCAGGCAACCAGACGTAACTCCGTGCCAAGGCTTTCATGCGCACCACCCTGGGATGCGCCTCGTGAAGGGTGGCGAGGACCCATTCCCGTAAAGGCTTAGGGATTATCACTCTGCTTCCCCACAGCACACAGCCCTTGTGAACTAACAGTTCGTCCTTCCGGGAAGCAAAGGGAGTAAAATCCGGATCCCCTTTGGCTGCGGGCCACTACCTTACCACCCAGTCCAAGACCCGGCCAAGTACCTTGTCCTTGGAGGTTCAGCAAGCCACCTCCTTGACATGGACCGGCTGATCCAGAAGGGACTCCAGAAGCGCGACCTGGTGAGCAGGCGCCGGATCTGGGTCACAAACAGGCAGTGGCAAGTGGCTCAGGGCGTCTGCATGGCCCATCGCCTTCCCCGGGTGATGAACAAGAGAGTACGAGTACCCAGCCAGGAAAATAGACCAGCGAAGCACCCAGGGCAAAACTATCTGAGGCGTCTGGCGGTTGGGGGCGAGGAGGCCAAGCAGTGGCTTGTGGTCCATGAGGACTGTGAATAGGCATCCATACAAATAGTGGTGAAATTTCTTCACCCCTGCTACAATAGCCAATGTCTCTTTCTCAATTTGTGCGTAGTTGCGCTTCGCAGCAGAAAGAGTCCGTGAATAATAGGCAACCAGGACCTCGCGGCTGTCCGGCAGCTGATGTCCCAGGACCGTCCCAACCCCGTAAGGCAAAGCGTCACAAGCCAGCACAACAGGCAGTGCCTCGTTGAAATGTGCCAGGAACGAGTGTGACACTAGCAGGTCCTTGACCGCTTGGAACGCAGCTGCTTGCGGCAGACCCCAGACCCACAGGAGGCGGTGGAGCAGTTCAGCAACTGCAGCTTTGAGGGGCAAGAATGAATTATAAAAGTTCAGGAGCCCCAGAAAAGCCTGCAGCTCTGACTTGGACCATGGAGGCGGTGCGTGAGTGGTGTCTTTCACCTTGTCCGCAGTGGGGTGGATGCCGGAGGCGTTGACCGCGAAGCCCAGAAACTCAACGCAAGGGACCCCCAGCAGACACTTCTCTCGTTTGACCTTGAGCCCGGCCGTGTCGAAGCGATGCAGCACAGCCCGCAGCAGGTCGGCAAAAGACGAGTGGTCCGGGGCAGCAATCAGCACGTCATCTAAATACGGCTGAAATCCGGGGATACCTTTTAGGAGTGAATCCATAAAAGATTGAAAAATACCTGGCGCAACCGAGACTCCGACCTGGAGGCGGTGCACCTTCAAAGCCCCCCTGTGCATCGTGATTGTCTTAGCCTCAGCTGTGGTGGCAATTGCTGATACACCTGGACCAAGTCCAACTTGCCAAAGACCCGGGCCCTTGCCAAAACAGCCAACACATGGCTCACCATGGCACCGGATAAGCGTATGCCTGCAGAGCCTTATTAAGCGTGCATTTATAATCTGCACATATGCACACATTCCTGTTTGGTTTCACCAAGGTGATTATGGGAGTTTCCCATCGTGCAGATGCGACCGGTTCCAAAACCCCTTGTTTCACCAGACGATCCAGCTCAGCCGCAATCTTAGGCTTCATTGCCAGTGGCGGCAGCCTGGCCTTAATGCGAATAGGGCGCATAGCAGGGTCCAGGTCTAGTGAAATAGGGGGGCCAGAAAACCGCCCCAGGGTGCCATCAAAAACACGGGGAAATTCAGCACACACAGCTCCAAAATCCTGTGACCGGACCTGGTTAACCCCATTCAAAGACAGTCCCAATGGCCCAGACCAGGAAAGACCCAGCAGGCTGGAGAACTGCTCCTCCACCACCAGCAGGTCTAAATGGCCGTTAAAGTCCTGGAACTGCACGTGGATCTTGCCCCAGCCCCGTACCTGTATTACTGTTTGGAGGTTAAACCATTTGGGGAAATTTTCTTTGGACAGCAAGCAGTTTTCAGGGGGATATGCATGATGTGAATTCCAACAAGCGTGATTTTAACAATCCTACTTCCACACTCACCTCCACCTTCTAGAAGAGACAATTCACAATATGCCATTTCCATGCCGTTCACTGACACCTCGTTGCTCATAAAAGTCTCATTCTATTACTGGGGGGGAAAAAGAGGTTTCTCTTTTTCAACTGCAGGATGGTACAGAAAGAGGGACAGAAGAAGTCCTGCGGTTTCATTCTGCTGCCATTCGAGAGAAGTGAGCAGTGCAGCAGGAGTATGTGTTGTTGATAGCATGCAGGCTCTCTGTGCTCTCGTTCCACTCCAGTTCAGATATATTAATACAGAAAGTAAACAAGTCCATTAGAGATAAAAAAAGAAACATACAAATAAATAGGTTTGCTTTTTCACAAATCACTGCTGACCTTACAGCAGGCTGGAGAATAATCAGTATCATATGATTATCTGATATATGTATGTGTTTGTTTGTGTGTTTTATATTTATCAGTTATAGACCTGTGGCTGTATCATCCTGTTCTCCAAAGGCAATGCATGTTACTTTAAAACTATGATACCTTTTTAAAATGTTTTACTTTTCAGCGTCTGAGGTTCAGAAATTTTAGCTCACTGTATTAAGCAGTAATACACTTCAAAAATATTCATTTTACCTTATCACATAGTGAATATAACTAGAAAGCATTTAAGATATACTAATGGTAACAAATTGTAATATGAGAGTTACACATATACTTCACAGCTTCTACATATATAAGAAAACTAACATCCAATGTGCAACACAGAGGGGGTCCCAATTTTAATTCCAAAACCATTTGTTCCTTGCACAAACATATCACATACTATTTCATGCTATGGGATAATCTGTGGTGGCGACTTTGAAGATGGGCCAGGGGTGAAACTGCTCATCAGACACCTATGTGGTTTCTTTTAAAATGTTTATCAATCAGTCCAGTTCAAATAACACATAAGACTGATTTTAGATTCAGGTGATAATAAGTAACCAATCACTTGATTAAACAAATAAGTTTGGTTCAAAGTATCTGAATGTGAACACGTCCAAATTTCATGAATAAGATGCGTATGAACAGAGTGATTAAATCTTACAGTACTGTTTTTGCATATTTCTAGGCAGCTCTATCGCTTTATGTCTCAGTGCTGCACCAGATTATGATGACATTAATGAATTAGATAAGCACAGGGGTCATTTCGTAGAAAAAGAGCTAGGGGGACTCATTAGCATAACTCATTAGCATATGCCACACCCCTGACATCACCGGAAGTGTGTCTTCCCCACAGCCGGCTGCGACCTCCAGCGGGCACCAGCAGGGAGCTCCAGGCCCCGCCCTCCCGCACCTCACCCGGGGGGATGGCGTCCCCCCGCGTCCCCCCCCAAATGACCCCTGGATAAGCATATGAATTAGATAAGCATATGGAGCAGAGGTCCATCAGTGGCTATTAGCCACAAGGTATAGATAGGGGCTCTGGGGCAAGTGATACTCTGCCTTCTTGGTGCTGGGGGGGGTCAACAGTGGGAGGGCTTCGAATGTCCTGGCCCCACTGGTGGACCTCCTGATGGCACCTGGTATTTCTGGCCACTGTATGTCAGAGTGTTGGACTGGATGGGCCTTTGGCCTGATCCAACATTGGTGTCTCTTATGTTCTTATGATGATCAACAAAGAGAAGGCTAGCCTATTCTTTTTATTTTAAAATTATGTTATTACGATTTTTATTGTGCCCTTCCAAAGCTGAGACCAGCCTATAAAATAGACCCCCCCCCAAAAAAAATCCCATTTGTACAGCAAACAACTGTCGATATAAAAAGGCCAAATATATTAGCCTGTAATAAATAATTTCAACACAACACAAATAGCCCTCAATCAAACAAATACATTCCAGAAAGATCATTTCACGCCCACAGATCAAGCTATCAGAGAAACCCATTTTCAAATAATAGCCTCAAAAATCTGCTGACAAGTCCCATTCTGGAAGGTGGGAGCAACAATGGGAAAAGCAATCCAGTGGAAGACAGTGCCGCATAACAACTTCCATGAGGGAATTATGAGAAAGAGCTGCTGGGCTGAACAGAACTGGTATGTTTGTAACTTGGTTTGTAACCTGTTTGCACAACATCAGGTTGGCATACCATGCTACACAACAAAATATTATGAAGTGCCTGTTGCACTCCATTGACAACGTTTATTTGCAGGCATTATCAGGAATGGATTGTATCTTGTGTCAGAGTGGGGAAGATGATGAATGTTCTTCAAAGAAGATATCAATTGACCCATTTTGGGTTCTGAGATGCTTGGGAGAAAGAGGGGTACATACATATGAGGAGGAGGAGATTGGAATAAATAAATATCTCAGTTCTACAGTTCACGAAAGCAATAGTACCTGCAAGATGAACTAGGAAAGACTTTCTTTTCCAGTTCTGTGTTCAGACTTTATTGGCCCTTTCTGCACTAACAGCTCCCTGTAACTTACTCCGGAGAATCCGAGCAGTCGAGCCTTTAAGGTTAACTTTGTATTTTGGGTCCTTGCCCTCTGCACTATTCCTTTTTCCTCCAGTTTATTTTTTGTGTATGCATTTTGAATTTACAACCAAAACCCGCATTTTTTGCTTAATTGTAGTTAATGTCACTTCTGACCTGTGACGGGGACATCCAATTGCCACCGGCTTGGCTAAGTGCATAAGCGAGGGATGGGGCACACTGCACCCTCCCCTTTTGCTCCTCTCCTCCCCACTCTCCCACCCCCTTTGGTTAGCTGTCTCCGAGCTACTCCAGGCATGCATGACCCATAAAGGGACACCAGCTTCGCAACTGGCTGGCTGGTCTGTCGAGAGGGGTGGTGTTCCAAGGGTTTCAATTTTTAAAAAAGGGCCTTCAAGCCTCTCCCATTATTTCCAATGGACAATCCTGTCATTCCTTTTAATACATCCCCCTCCAAGCTGTGTGCAGATTGGCTTTGGGGAAGGGGAAAGATCCCTCCCTAGGGTCCTATGTACAAATGGGGAGGAGTGTATCAAATGCCGCCCCCCCCCCCGCAAGCTAAAAGCATCAAACTCACAGAGGACCTCCACAGGCTGCCCCTGCCCCTGCCCTCCAAGTTGTGTGCAGACTGGCTTTTGAGAAGGGGGACAAGATCCCTTCCTAGGCTCCAATGTGCCAAGGGGGGAGGGGGGAGTTTGTAAAAAAAACAAAAACCCACAAGCTAGAACTGTGAAACTCCCAGAGGACCTCTGCAGACACCTCTATCTGCCCTCCAAGTTGTGTGCAGATTGGCTTTGGGGAAAGGGGAAAAGATCCCTTCCTAGGGTCCAACGTGCAAAAGGGGAGAAGCATGTCAAATACCCCCCCCCCCGCAAACTAGAAGTGTCAAACTAAAAGAAGATCTACCCAGGCTGCCCCTCTACCTGACCTCCAAGTTGTGGGCTAGGTGAAGATTAAATAGAAGCAGAAATAGGGATGGGGGAATGGGCGGGATGACTAAAGCTGTGTCAAGAAATCTGCTTATTATCCCCTTTGAATCGGAGCTGAAAAGCAAAAAGTCTAGAGAGAAACCACTTTCAGATACCCCAGGGCAATGCCGCCATAATGACTGCGAAATCACCTCCAAACAGCCATAGAACAATGCAGAATCTGGAAAGAGCTGTGATGTAGGGGAAAAATTGTAGGGAAAAAAGTGTGAGCGGGATGCAATGTGGAGGGAGATTCTGCTTCTAACATGGCTATGGACAAACTGCAGGGGACAGACAGATGCAGAAAAGACCATTGTATACAAAAACGGGTTAGGCAACATAAAGTCTGCAAAGACCATATCTGGGCCACCAAAGCTTCTCTCCTGGAACGTGTATCACCGTACAAAAGCAGCACAGAGCTATAAAGGCTGGTGAATATCCTTCTTTAATGAATATGACTTATAATCCTTACTTTGCCTACCCTTGGTATAACACTGCCCTTGGTATAGCCCTATTCCATGAGGAACATTACAGAACAAATGGAAAATAATTGGTTACTTTGGGAGATGAACAAGGGAGAGAGGGAAAGTGGAGAAGGGACAACAATTAATGAGAACAGTTCTTCCCCATAATTTATGAAGTCAGCTGTCTTATTTCATGAATGCAGCTACTGAAAAATATTTATAAACACATTTAGTACAAAGATACCAAGTGGACAAAATGCCATAACAATACAAGGAACCTTCTTTATTTGATGATGTGTTATATTTTGAGGGCTCTCAACTCCTTAAGGACATGGCTGTGGTGGATATAATTCTCACAATTAATATATGTATGAAGTTATGCAGTTCATATTGCCCAATGAATTTAGATCCACCTACCGTGTGCAAACATATCTATATAATCTGTCACCTTCAGCAGAATTCATTAAAATAATGTTATATCCCCCTTGCTAAATGTAATTTTTTTAATTGAAATTTAATCTTACTGCATTATTTGGTAGATTTTTAATTGACATTTGTGGTAATTAATTGGTAAGTATTACAGCTTTGTCTGACGAATTTAAAACAAAATTTGACACAGAGATTGGCTAGCCACTGCTGGGAACTGCCTGCTGGGAACATTCCATCATTCTTTCAGCCCATCCTGCTGATCATAAGTTGGGGGGAATGATGGACTCTTTCTTACAGTCAAGAATTACATTACTAATATATTCCATTACCACCACGCAAATGTCATGTTAATTTCTGATCATCATCAAGTCAGACAATGGTTTCCACACTGGAAACTAGCCAATTAGTTATGTGGAAAAATATTCAGCCAATTATGTTACTTGAATTAGGTTAAGGACTCAAGAGAAAGCAAAATAAACCCTTTGAAACTACTTCAGAGATAAAATGTAAGTTGACACTGTCTTCATGTGCTATACAGGACGTTATACAATATGATAGGCAGCTGCCAACATTCATAACTGTTTATGAAATCTAGCTGTTCTTTATTATGGCAGCTAAGATCAGTATTTTTTTCCACCAATATTTAGTTCATTGTGTTAGGAGAGAAACCAAAATAGATAGGATCAAGCACACCAGGCTTATAAAGCACATTAGGCTGTATATATTAAATTGTTAAAATTACATCCCCTCCTCCTCCTGCAAGAAAGTTTCATGAAGGGGGGGGGGAGAACAAAGTTTACTTCGATTGCTGTTGGTGTTGCAGGACACAGTAGTAGATCACTGGCTGCTGTCCTATACTGGCATGGAAGTAAGAACTATAAGCACTTTAAACTAAGTATCTATATTCTGTTCTTGACATCCATTGTGGACATCTTTTTAGAGAATTCCCTGTGTTTGTAGATATGTGAATGACATGTCAAAAAAACATAACCATGATTTAAAAAAAAAAGTAATTTCCCGTATTTGCCAAAGGTAACTGGAAATCAGAAGAAAAAAGGTGAAAGCCTGTGATAAAATAAAATCTAGCCATTTATCTGCGATCAGGAAGCTCTGAAGTAATATAGGTCCCTGAAATTCAGAGCTGATTTCACTTTGTTTAAATATCTTTCCTTCCCTGCCTGCCAATGGCTGAGCTGCTGTCATGTCACAGAATGTTCAGAATCATTTAAACTTCTCAAAAGTAAGCTGCCAGACTGTGGACAGAAAGGTTAGTGGTAAGTATCACAGAGAGGCAAAGAAGGTCTGATTACAGCTCTGATGTGCCTAGGGTTGCCAGCCCTGCAACAGCAAATTCCAGGAGATTTGGGGGGAGGTGCCTGGGGAGGGCAGAGTTTTGGGGAATGTGACATCACTACCAGGTGATACTCTAGGAATCCCCTCAATCTCTGTGGTCTTTACAATAAGACTGGGGAAAATTCCTAGAGTGTCACCATAGATACCATTGTCCTCACCCCATTTTTTCCTCTCACTCCTCAAATTATTGAGAGTAGTGAACTGACCGCAAGGACAGGAGGTTGCTTGCTCTCCCTGGAAAATAATAAGCCTAAATGTATCCTTTGCTCCTACTGTACATAGCTAGCATAATTAGGAGAAAACTTAATTAGGAGAAAACTTAAGCTAGCCAGAATAATTAGAAGGAAACTTGAAAGTTCCATTTTGGGTAGTCTCTCAAAATATTCTAATGTGTTCATTGTGGGAAGACAAGTGGAAAATACATCAAGTGGACCAAAATTTCTCAATTTTTTTGTAGAGCTCCACTTATATTGGAATGATACTGACAAATTTCTATTGGCTTCAAATGATTTGCTCCTGATGTGAACTGGCATTATTCTGATCTGAATCAGACTGCAGTTGTTGCTCACTCCTCAGGCACTCAACACAATGTCAAGGCAGAAGACAATAAATCCCTGTGAGGAAATAATAATGTTTTCTTAAAAAGAACCGGTTATCCAGCACTCTTTTCTTAACAAACGGAAGCTCTGCTATGCTTAGCAAACTATGTTACTGAGAATGGCATATAAACTCATTTGAATGAATATATTTATTAATTATTTCACTTTGTATCCCGCCCTCCCCACAAGCGGGCTCAGGGCGGGTCACAATAATAAATTCCATTACAGTCTAAAATGATTCAATAAATAAATATCAAATATTAAATTAATACAATAAAACTAGTTAAAAACAGTTAAAGTGAGCAGTGCAGCAAATTTCAATTTTAGTTCCTACAGCCAGGAATAAATTGGCCAAAGCTGAGCCATAAAGGTCTCATTAATAGCAGCCTACTGCCACAGCAAGAGGGAGGCCAGTTGGTAAATGACCACTGCCTCAACTAAAGGCTTGGCGGAACAACTCTGTTTTGCAGGGCCTGCAGTCCTGTAATAGGTCCCACAGGGCCCTGATCTCAGTTGGGAGCAGAAAAAGCCCTCGTCCTGGTTGAGGCTAGGCAAACTTCTTTCGGGCTGGAAATAACCATCAGATGATTCTCCGCAAAGTGTAAGGCTCTCCAGGGCACATAGGGGGAGAGGTAGCCCCTTAGATATGTCGGTCCCAGACAGCTTAAGGCTTTAAAGGTTAGCACCAATACCTTAAAGCAGATCCAGTACTCAATTGGTAGCCAGTGCAATTGATGGAGCACTGGCTGGACGCGCACCTGCACAGACGTCACAATCAGCATTTTGCACCAGCCGGAGTTTCCAGATCAGCCTAGAGGGTAGGCCTAAGTAGAGTGAGTTACAGTAATCAAGCCTGGAAGTGACCATTGCATGGGTCACTGGGTCAGGTCCTGGGGGGAGAGGTCTGATCTGCCAAAGATGATAAAAGGCAGACCTGGCAGCTGTGGCGATCTGGGCCTCTAAAAAGTGAGGCTTCCAAGATCACCCCTAGGCTCCTCACCTTCTGGGCCAGCACCAATCGTGCCCCACCCATGGCAGGGAGCCTGATTCCTGAACCCACCCACCTCACGGTACAGGTACAGGACCTCCATTTTCATAGAATTTAACTTCAACCAACTTTGTTGCAGCCACCCAGCCACAGCCTCTAAAGCCCTGTCCAAGCTCTCTGGGGCAGAGTCTGGGTGGCCATCCAACAACAGATAGAACTGGGTGTCATCAGCATACTGGTGGCAACCCAACCCAAACCCCCAGACCAACTGGACAAGGGGTAGCATGTAGATGTTAAACAGCATTGGAGAGAGGATCACTCCCTGCAGCACTCCACATTCTAGCCAGTATCGCGGGGAGACCCCCTTTCTCTGTCCCTGGCCATGGAGAAAGGAGGAAAACCATTTTAGAGCAGTCCCCCAAACTCCTATGTTGGCAGAAGGAAGAAGATACATGTTTGTGCATACGTTTGCACATATGGATCCACTCTCTCCATTCAAAGTAATAAGAATCTTCTCTCTCACACACAAACAGACACAACTTGTATGTTTATGAAACAACATTGTTGGTTCAACCAACAATTTGTCACAGGGTGGAATCAAAGGTCCTAAGAGGTTGCGGTCACAAGTGTGAGATAAAGCGGGGGGGAAGCGAGGCTATTTCCTCCTGAGGAATTTGACCCACAGTTGTGCAATCACACAGTCCTTGGAAGCTGCGGGCACAGCCTGCCACTGCATGATCAGACGCAACCACAGGTGAGTCAGGTTTATTTTTTTGCTGTTTGTTTCCGATGCGTTTAAACGAGGAATCAATTAATCGCATCTCCGCACTGAGGGCTCCCTATGGAGTTTGCAATGATGCACATACTGAGAGGGGGGGGAATGGCACGGAGTCGGGATGGCCTGATGAGACCATCCCGATGCCGTGAGAGCACGCTGGAGCGATCAGACAGGGGAAAGTCCATCCATGGCCCAACGGCTGCGGGGCACTTACCAGATGTTGTTGTCTGATCGTGCCCTTTAAATCTGCCTGCCATTCGCGCCTTTGGCGGGTCTAATTGTGTGTATGATCGCAGCCAGATAGTCTCAGATAGATGTACACAACAATGCTTGTGAGGAAGATCTTAAATTCTGGCACGTTCAATTTCATACTGGACTGAATTTTTTTTAAAGAATTAAGGAACATCTTCAAGGGATTTTAAAGTAGAATCACAACATGGAATTTTAAGTGGAGCAATGAAGTATATGGCGGGAATGCACTGCTCTACTCATTCAGTCAAGCCTTTAAAGAAAAGCAGTAATATCATTTTTTTAAGGGTGATATCACTAAAAGTAAAGGGAACTAAGATAACTACTGCCCTTTAACTTTAATAGTTACTAAATAATCACTGCTTATACGTCCAGCATTTCTTTGTCTGCACAAAGTTCTTTACAATGTTTACCCCACATAATCAACGGGACTTTCAACCTCTTTCGTTAGAATTTGTCTCACATTACTCTTGGATTCAAACAGTCAGATGACTTCTGTGCAAGTTTATACAGAAGTACCATTCAGTGGGTTCAGTCAATTGGACCTTCAGAGAAGTCTCCCCCCCCCCCCATTACAGGTGATGGTGGAAGGTGAGCTCAAGTCACCCCACAGAGTTTTCAAAGCAAAAGATGAATAGAGGAGGTTTGCCTTCCTCAGTGTAGGAACCCTTGGTAGTCTTCCATCCAAGTACTAACCAGGGCTGACCTTGCTTAGCTTCTGAGATCTGATAAGACTGCAGATATTCCCAAAGTATTATCAAAATGCCCTATGCACACACATCTAGAAAACAGTTTCCTGTTTGGTATCTGCACTGTAAACTGAATCAAAGGAAACAAGGGTTAGAACAGTATGATTTTGTAAAGTGGATTCAAAAGCTGTATACAAACCAGTGTGGACTATACCGACATTGTGGGCTGGAAAGGGGTTCAACCACCCTTGGAAATAAAACCACATTCCCTTTAAAATATGTGTTAATTTCACAGGCTTTAAAAATCTTTGAAGGAAAGCAGTTTTGTAACAAGTAGAGGGTTATTAACTGCATGCCAGTAATGCAAAGTTATTCCATGGAAAAAGAACAAAACACTCTTTCATCCCGCCATGCAGGTGCACTCCTGACTAAGTTTTATCATAATAATGCCTTGGCCTCTTCAGGCATGAAACACAATGAAATTCTGGAATTCCTTATTGTTTTGAATATAAAGGAAAGGTATTCTAGAGGCATAGCCTTGTTAGTCTACTACACAAAAACAAACACTGGTCTTTTGGCACGTTAAATACCAACAACTGTTGTACCAGCATGAACTTGAATGGACTGAAAGTTGAATAGTTTTTAGTCTTTGATGTGTCACAGAACTCCTTTATGTGTTTAGAGCAAATGTATAAAAATGCACAGAGACAGATTCAACAAGAAAACCATCTTCCCTGTGCCTAGAAACACTATTTATATCTACATGGAACAAAAGAAAGTTTTCCTTAGCAGCAATGCTGTATCTGCTAGCTGGGATCCAGAAACACTCTTGCACAACAGTGAGCTCTGCAACTATTGCTGTGTGAAAGAGTATCTTTTTACCCCCAGAACAGATAACCGATGCAACTGTTTTTGAGTCGAGAAGGAAAGTCACGCAGATAGCAAGTTTCCATTCATATATTCCCCATCTCTGAACCAGGGTGAATGTATTGGACTGCTAATGTTTTCTGCACAGTTTGGTTTCACCAGGGAAGTCAAAACTTCACAATCTTCATCACATCAGTCAAGATAACAATCTACATATAAGTGTATAGGAATCACTCTCATGTACACATTATATGTGGGCGTAAATTTAGACATATGGATTTATTCAACTGTATATCATTCAGTAAAAAGTGAATAGTTATGATAATCCAAACGCAAAGAACGCAATAGCATGGTAATTATACTAAATTACCATGCTATTGCATTCTTTGCGTTTGTGGGAGCTAGTTCTCCCAAACCCCAGTTTGCAAACCATGAACCGACCTGGTTAGCGCTCAAACCACTGTTCGTTTATGGGTTTGTGCCCAGTCCTACTGGCTACTCGTTTAATGTTGGCAGTGCTACATGTGAAGTGAAATAATATATATTCATGAAAGAAAAAGAGAATAACAGTGTGGGATCATTCACTCACCAGTTATGGGCATTACACATATTCCTTCATGTTGGTGAAGTCTTGCAAGGGATTTAACCCCTTTTCATCTCCAGTGTAGTCACAGGAAGGATTTGCTCAGATACAGTTCTCAGATTGCTGAAACAAGAAAAACTGTATCATAAGTGTTTGATGGATTGGACCCTTTCCCAATAAGACAATAATTTGTACATACGGAGGTAAAGGAAACACAGTATTTCAAATATAATTTTAATGCACTGGTCATACATTTTTGCAATAAATACAAACAATGCATCAAGTTTTTTCTAAATCCACAGTTGTTTCCTATGTACTGAAGGAATTCATGGAATGGATCTTTCCCCTTTATTTCTTCTTGCAGTTTTTTGTGTCTGAGAAAAACTGCTTCTGAGGTTTTGGGGACCCTCAGTAACAGAGTGGAATGCATCGCAAGAGATGCAGCTTGAAGGAGAAACTGGCACAAATCACCAACATCTATCTTGCACAAGCTCTTCATACAAAGCAGGAGAGTAATTTCTGCAGGTTCTCTTTCTTCTAAAAGGCTCCTGCACCACATTCCAGTCTATTCCAACCTTCTGGAGCAGACTTTCGGGGATTCCTGAAGTTTAAGGGTTACCAGTGCGTTCTGTGAACGCCTCCCTTTCACAAACTGTAGGATCCAACCCATTATGGTTGTCACTTTGCTACACAGTGACTCTCACATTTTTGCTTTTTGGCCACAAAATCAAAATTACCAACATACAAATTTACTCATGTCCCTTAAAGCTTATATGTTTCCTTATCTAACAAAACAGATAGTAATTACAGTGAAAGCACCAATCAGTGAACTGTGCCAAATTTTAATCTACTTTTACACTGTCAGGTCAGATGTGTTGAGTTTAAAAGAGATTTTCTGCCCTTTGCTCAATAGATACTGGTAAAACCATGAAGAAAATGAATGTTTCAGGAAAAAAGTCTTTCTCTTGAGAAGAAAAGAACAGAAAAAATGTAATTTTTTTTACAGCACAACACAATTAGAATTAATAACACTTGGGAGAGAAGCAGGAGCCTGTTTCTGCCGCAAGGGATTGAGAGTGCTCTAGTCAGGTCTGAGGGAAACTAGCTGCTCAGCCATGCCCTCCTCTGCGCCTTAGGTCCTGAAAGAACTTTTGTCCAGGGCTGTTTATTGTAGGGTAGATTTTTGTACTGTAAGCCACCTTGCAGGAGAAGGGTGGGGTATAAATACATAAAGCGAGAGACTGAGAGTACCCCCCTCCCCAGATGGTAGCTAGTTGTTTGGTAGTTGATGGGGGCCTGGCCTTGAGAAGTCCTCCCTCAAAGGCCAAACAGTCCTTGAAAAGGCCCTTACCCTTCCTCCTCCCTACTGACAGAAATTGACACTTCAAGGCTGGTAATTCTCTAGAGGTTGCCTAACAACAGCCACAACAGCCAATGAGAGGCCATTCATTTCTTAAAGGTGAGGAATTGTTTTTTTTATTATTTTGGAGGTTATTTAACCTCCCTGTTTTGTTTTTTAAGAGTTCAGTTGTTTTTTTTCCCTGCAAACCTAGGGCTCTTTTTATCTTTGTAGAAAGATCTGTCTTATGTGTTCCTCTCCCGATATAAGTATCTACAGATGGGGCCATACTGAGAATTAGATACACTGATGTCCTCAAAGAGACTGGAAACGTAGTACTGCTAACCTGTATGCCACTGGGGAGAAGATTACACCATCATCTTTCCTGATGCATTCTTGACAGATAATATCCAAGTTGTTACAAATGACTGCCTGGAGCAAGTGAAATCCAAAATCAAATTTCAGTGCATGGCTAGCAAACAGTCCTTAAAAACAACTGGTGCACTCAAACAGGTTTCAGAATGATCTAATATATGCTGTTTTCTTGTTTACTTTCCTTCTTCAACAATCCCCACTTAGTCAAAATGTCTACAGGGAGCGTGATCGGAGCAGCTGCAGGTTTCCCCAAGGCCAAGGCATCAGGTTGTTTACAAAACAGACCCACCACCAAGCAACAAAACAAAACAATACAAAGTATAACTTGCATTTTTATAACTCATATCTTGTTCAAAACATCTCCATGAGGGTGTACGTTAAATATTAGTGATACATTTAAACCATACACACACAATTAATTTTGGTCAATGCCTATGTCAGAAATGACAATGCACTTTGAAAAATTAGTTTGGCTGTTGCCTTGGCGAGGAGTTTATGAATGGCTGGTACCCACTAGAGTATTCTCAGAAACCTGCTGCCTGTTGGTTATTGGAAACTGACACAAAAGTTTCTTGGAAATAAGGAAGAGGTAAAATTGGTTTACACTGTAAACTAGATCCTACTGAAAGAATTTGAAACTGCTTAAAAATAATAGTTTTGAATTGCCAAGTAACCCAAGCCAAGGATCCCATAGTTTATACTTCTGTCGTTCTTGTGACCCACAAGGCAGTGGGACCTTGCTTTCAAACAAACTGAGCAACATTGTAGGAAGAAGCCCCACTCTACTGGACAGCTTCAGTGTGCCTAATTCTTTTAAAGTATTTCTGCTGTTTTATTTTATTGCGATACTGTTTTATTGCGATAAAATGGAAAGCAAGAATACAAACTGTTTAAATAAATGCACTTACTGTATTTTCCTTTTTTGAAACAGACAACACAGAGCAGGACGGCAGAGAAAACCTCATTCTCTTCTGCTCTGTTTCTATACATGTGTATACTCTGTACTGTCTGTGTCTTATGAGTGTTATATTGAGGTGGAGGCTCACGGCCACACCAGGGCTCCACTCTATGACTGGAAGGGTATGAGTATGATCAGGTGTTATGCCACTTATGCAGAGGAGGTGGGGGGGACTGCCAAGTAGCTGAAATAGGGGCCCAAGCATTATATCAAATACATAAAAAGTTCCTGTAGGAAATGGACAAAATTCAGTGGTAGAGCACATGATTTACATCCTAAGTTCAAACCCTGACATCTCCAGATAAAGGATCACAGAAAATAGGCCCGGAAAAGACCTCTGCTTAAGGCTCTAAATAGGAGCAGTAGATCAGAGCAAACAATATAGAGTTCAGCATGGACGGAGTATATGATGCATATGTTCCCATATAAAAAGGCTCTGAACTACCTTATTCGACAACACAAAACCTGCTCCAATTAGTTACCTATGAGGTAAACAGAAGTGTTCATGATCAGTTTCACTAGCCCACTGACAAACACTCTGAAGCCATCCAAACTAAAAACTTACCAAGTTCCTAAACATAATTATTAAGGAACAGTGATTCAACATGGCCCAGAACAGCTTTGTAAGTGGATAGTGAGAGGCCTTTCTCCCTGTCTCATAATACAACCTAGGGTCATCCACTGAAGCTGAAGGGTGGGAGATTCAAGACAGCCAAACAAAGTATTTTTTCACACAGTGTATAGTTAATTTGTAGAACCCACTGCCTCAGGTTATGGTCATGGCTGACAACTTGAAAAGCTTTAAAACGGGAGTGGACAAATTCATGGAGTACTGAGCTATCAATGGCTACCAATCATGATGGATATCTACTCCCTCCAGTACCAGAAGTAGTATGCCTCTTTAAAACAGTTGCTGGGGAGCACAGACCAGATGACATTGTTGCAGTCTTCCTGTTTGTGGGCTCTGTGAACAGAACGCTGAACTAGATGGTCCTTTGGTCTGATCCAGCATAGTTCTCCTTATGGTCTTACAGTCTTGTACACTTTTTACACAGGTAACCAATACTAGCCAATTTTGTGCAGCTTTGAAATCAACATTTAAGACTTTGCTCTTGCTAACTTGTGTTTAATATGACTTAATTATATCACTTCTATTTTCACTGAGAAATATTGCACAGAAAGCCTTTAATTCCAAAATATCTACCCTGTCCCCAAAAGCGACAAGAAATTTAAATAAGGGACCACTGAAATATCTTGCTTAGTTAAAACGTTTAAAGATTTAACTGAATAACAGATTAATACAAAAAAAAAACAACAACCCATAGCTACATATAGAGATACTGGATTTTTTTTCAGATTCCAACTTTCCTTTTTATATATATTAGCAAAAATTGTATTCCAGATGTTGAAGGCTTAGAAGCAGAAATTGCCTTAGCTGAATAAACACTGAGAGGTGAGACAAAATAGTGCTGAAACACGATGATTCCTTGTGGGTTCGGAATGTTGTCCACACACTCTACCCTTTTCTTTTTCCTGGGAACCAAATTGGTATTTCATTTCCCTATTTTTTTCCCTTACGGTCAATAAAAAAGGGGGGGGGGGAGTGCCCAAGTCTTAGTCATAATAAACATCAAAATAAAAATGTTATCCTTTTTTCCTAACTATTCCATGTCCTTCTTCGTTTAGAAAGGCCCCTCAGTGCCAGGCAGACCAATTCTACCACAAGCTTCTACTACTGGTTACCCTCACAATCTCCCTCAGTATTCTTCTATTCTTCTGAAAGCAAGGGGACTTACAAAGCAGTTTGAGATACAACATGAGAGTCCGCTGGGGGGGGGGGGGGGGGATGTCAAAACTAGTACTGATAAAGTCCTTGATAAAATAGCTCTTTGGACTGCAAACAAAAAGATTTTGTTAATGCTGTGCCAAAAGTTAATAAAACAACATATCACTGATAGAATTATATTGAAAATACCACAAGTATTCCTACACCTGTGTAAGACAAGTCAAGGTTATTTCCTACTTGCCGATAATCATCAATTCTCAAAAAGTACCAAACTTTTGACAACCAAACATAACAATGAAGGCTTCCACATTTTCATGATATGAATATTAAATTCTGACAAGTAGTAACTCTTTATGGTCTCAGACAAAAATCCATCTTAGCTCTGCTTCCTGAAATCTATTTAATTGAAGATGCCAAAGACTTCCCCTTTCTCTATACCAAGTACTAGGTATCCTCCTCCTTCGCGCCCCTTCCCGTGCCTCATGCACCCCCTCCCTCCTGCTCCTGCAGTTTGTGCCAGACTCCCGCGGGCAGGCAGCCTTTTGTCACCAGCAGCCCAGCCGGGGCAAGAAGGTCGGAGACTGGCGGCGGGCAGATTCAGGGGAAGGGGGCCAAGGGGAGTGCTGCTGCGACCGTGCCGCCAGGCCAATCACTGCCCCCAAGCAGGAAATCCCACGTGTTAAATGCCTGGCGCTCCTCCTCCGCAGGTAGCTCTGGGACAGGTGGGCGGGGAGGCGAAGGGCCACAGCCAGCCTGCCTGCCCACCCACCTGCCTGTGGGCCAGCGACTGGTGCCCGTCCGCCCAACCCTCCTCAGGCCCTGCTGGCTTCCCCTTCCCATCCGTCTCTCTGGGGCGGGCAGCCGGAGGAGCAGGGCGAAAAGCGAAAGTGCGCCAGTTTCGGGCCCTGCGGCACAGCAGCAGCAGCCGGCGACCGTGGGTCCCACTTCCCATCCCTTGCCGTCGTCGCCCTGTGGGAAGTCCCCCCCCTGGAGCCCGCGGGAGATTTGTTTGCTGTCCTTTCAATGGGGAGGGGGGGACAGGGCAGCTGGAGTAAAGGGAGGGAGGGCTTGGAATAAATAAAGGGGGGGTCCTGAGAGGGGACGGGATCTCGGGGGGAAGGGAAGGAGGTTTGAACGACTACCATTCATTTCCTATGCCATTTTTTCCCTCTCCTCTGCAAAACCTTTGGCACTTGGTGTTGTGTTTTCCCTGGCAAAAGCCCTGGGAGGGCCAGGTCCCATTTATCCCAGGGTTCCAATGCTCCCTCGAAGCTGTGGAGTCTTGTTCTATTCTGTGAGCAGCTGGCATTGAAGTTGTGAGCGAGTGATTTGGCTACTGCATAAATTAGCTTGCTCCGGAGCCCTCCTTCCTGAGCTAAGAAAAAATGAGTGAGCCGGAGGCTAAAAAACTGTGAGCTAGCTCAAACTAGCTCAGCTTAGAGGGAACACTGGTTACCAAATCTGGGTTGGAATGTCCTGGTTATCTGGGGAGGGGTGGAGCCCAGGGAGGCTAGGATTTGGGGAGGGGAGGGCTCTAAGTGCGGTAGAACACAGCCCCAGCTAACAACTTTTGGGTGGGGCCCAATTTAAAATTAGCAGTTTCGGATTTTGTGTTTTTCATTCTTCCTAAAATGCATTTATGTTTGAAAATTGGTGGGCACGGGGGGGGGGGGGGGGGGGGCGCCAGAAGGTAGCCTCGCCTAGTGTACAAAAAAACCTGGAGCCGGCCCTGCTTATTGGTTAAAGCTTTAATACTGAGCAGTGCTTATGAATTTTGAATCAGCAAATTTTACATACGAAAGATGCTTCCAAAAGGCTTGAACAACTGTTTATCCAGCAAAACTGCAGATGTGAATGTAATACTTGATATGTTCACTGGGAAGGAGGAATGCTACAACCCAATCTAATCAGAGCTTGGAGACTAAGCAGGGATGGTACTTGGAAAGGTTACAACCAAAGAAGACTCCACAGAGGAAGGCAACGACAAACTACCTCTGCTTCTGACTTGCCTTGAAAGTCCCTTGCTGGGGTCACCATAAGTCAGCTGTGGCTTGACGGGACTTTACACATATACAAATACCTTCACACAGTAAAAGGGGGGAAGACTGCCTCTTTAGTCGACTGACTCATAGGTCACTCTAAATCATATTTATGAAGCTCTTCAGCACACTTCAAACTGAAAACATTATTGCAATGCAAAATCCCATTATGACAAATTTGGGCGGAGACAACCAATCAAAGTCAATACACTGTGGGAATGGATTAACATAGTGATACAAAATGTGCCCCGTCCGATACACATCTTACGCGGTCAAAATATCTTTCAAAACAAGTAAATGCCATTTCAGAACTTTTAAACATGTCACCTTTAGAGTCAAGAAAGGTTTTACTCATCCCTTCAGGGTCCCATCTTTTTTTTTATTGTTACAGTTAAACCTTTTGTTGTAAGCTTTCAATTGCTTATCTTTTTAATCTGTATTGTGAACCCATCTCAGTCACTTGTCAGGTTCTCTTTAGAACCAATGACAACAGCAACGCCACCAAAGGCTAACCTCCTGAACATTCAGCTTTCCCAGCACAAAACACAAGCATGCCACATCCCTGTGGTTTATTTTATCTCCTAGGAAAGTCATCCAAAGAGACCTCTGCCTCCCATATGATTTCTAGTCTTGCCAGTACACATAAGAAATATGCTGAGGAAATATTTAACTCCATCTATTTCTAACTACTGTCAACAAAGGTAACATCCACAGTCACTTGGTTACAAATTTCAATGTGTAATGCAGGAGAGGAGAAAGTTTTTCTCAAATTTTGTTTTCATGCGTTGTACAAGGTACCATGCTGGGAAAAAAACCCCTCATCATTTATCACCCATGCCTTTCGTATTTGATATCAGGATGTATTATTCTTTATAATGCCTACTTCTTTTTCCTTCACATTTAGCAAATTAAGAAAAAAATGAAGCTAATGTGGAAAAGGGATATTTTCTATTAATTATACAACTTGCACCTGCATAGAATAGAATTAAATAAACGGATAGCCCTTCCTGATAAGGTGCAGCTTTGAATAAAATTTGGGGCAGGGGTGGACATATTTCCATGTGCCCTTAAGCTACACTGATCATACACGGATCACACCGCAGTCAGTCTTTACTGCTTCTGCAACATTCTTTGCTTCTTGATCTCCAAAGAAGATAACCAAACAAGCACAAAGTTGGCTAAATTCTGGCACATCATTATAGGGGTGATGGCTCCCCCAGCATAATCGCCCATCCTAAAAACTTTATGTACAGATATTTTAAAAATGCAGGGTGCTATGATGTGACAGTCAGTGCCCACTGAATTGAAATAATTCTTGTGGTCAGACTAATCCACACTTCATTTTTTTTGTGATTCTCTTTCTCTTATTTAGCAAATTAAAAAGTCACTATATACACATAGGATGTAGTATACATTCTCTGTTAAAAGTCAGGGCAAACTTTCCCCTGATATAATCAATCTGGATTGTACCCAAAGTGTTTCCTTCTTTCCATTAAAGTTTTTCCCTGCCTTGTTCAGTATCCAATCAAATAAAATGGAGTACACTAAAGTAACCTCACAAGACAGTACATATGATGTAATGAGAGTCTTATCTGCTGAGCACTTTAGCTCAAAGGCTGAGTGTTTTACGTTCCCCTGCAGTGCACGGGGATCCTGCTGGTTTGGCCAGACTATGAAAATAAGCTTCAAATGACCAAATGCAACTGCAACCTTAAAAGTAGGAACCAAACCAGACACAACAAACCACAGAACAGTCAGCCTAACTTGTCATAATTCATGTGCATGGAATCTGACTACAGCAGCCATTGCTGAGAGCTAAATTTCTGCCACTGGCACATTCCACACACTATGTCAGCTTTTGAAAAACTGCAGATAAGACTACTTTTGATTTAAAAGTCTGCAAGCGGAGTTGTTAATCATTCTATACATATTCTATCATACATATAACAGAACTCACAAGACAGTATGTGAACACAGTATTAAGAAATTTACTGGCAACTAGAAGGTATGGTGCAGGGCATAAATGAAACCAATACACAGAAGAATAAACAATTATACTAAACTTGTTACTACCCCTCAACCCAGTCCACAGAAGACCAAAGTATCATAGTGAGGGCAAATCATCTTCACAACTCTGGCTTTGCTTTATTAAAACAAGCACGTGCAAGTTTCAAACACACCCACTTGAAGAAATCCTCCTGAGCGTCAAGGACTCCAAGATTTTGTAGTTTTAAGTGGATTTAGAACTGAGTTGGAACCATTCCAGTTAGACCAAAAAAACCCCACCAACCCATGCTTTTCAACTGATATTACTATTACTGACTCAGAGGTAGTTTTCCTTTTCTTTAAATTATGGAAGGAAAGTTTCACCAACTTTAACAAAACTTTTCTGCCTTCTAAACTGGTACTTATTGCCAAGAGCTAAACTAATTTCCAGAGGGTACCAGCCCAGCAAAGGACCTTTTTCCTCCTGGCATCATACCCTCACCCAGTTCCATCTCCAGCTCTACAATGGGTGTTTCCTAATCCCACCTCAATTACTATCATAGTTTGCACCAGGTTTATATGTCTCTCTGTTCTTCCTTGGTGAGTAGTGACCCATTCCTGCCATTTACAATCTAGCCTATGCTGATTTTGCTGTCTATTTCCCATAAACTTTGGTTCCTCTGCTTGTGATCCTGCTCTGCTTATCTCCACTGAATTAAATTTCAGCTACAGATTTGGTCCAACTCCAGCCAGGACAGTTAGGGTCTTTGTTCTCAGAAGATCATCCTATTCATCCAATGGAAAGTTAGCCCAACTGCAATTTGACTTTTCCCAGGCAAGCTACACCCTACGGATCTAACATCACCATTCTGTGCCATCTGGGACACTAACAACAAGATGGCTACTCTCACATTTGCCTTTAGATTGTGAAGACCTTTTACAGATGTGTTGTTGTATGATTATGTTATTCCACTCTGTCAGAACTGTATATTGAGTATTTTATTGTTCAGATCACCTGTGCTGTATGTGGTATGTTCTGTCTAAAGTGGCAAACCAAATAACACGTCTCAGAGAAGCTCTACAATTATCATCATTGTCTTATTGTTGACAGAGATCAGTTTCAAATCTCATTTTATTTGTACTGCTATCATTTTATGCTTTAAGAGAGAAAAAACTTGGGCTGGATAATCAAAATTATCTTTCGGTGTGGGTTTTATATTGTTCAGAAAAGCATTAAGTATGTTATCCACATTATATCAGATTTGCTATAAGAACTCAAGGCACAAATCTGTACACTGAGGAACATCAGGGAGGGAGAAAGCTTTTTAGATGTGAAATAAGAGGGGCTCCTAAGAGAACGGCAAGAGCTAGCAAATCCTGAGCAAGAGGAAGGAAGTAACAAGGAACAGGTGGGTGAGTGGAAGAATGTGACCTTGAGGAGTAAGATAATCAGGAAACACTCACAGACAGTGGAGCTGCAAAATCGATACCAGCCGCTTCTGATGATGGAAGATCAGAATAGCACACTCCAATATCAAAAGGATGTGACTGACACAAAAGCACATAGGCAGAGAAGGAACCAAGCTACCCCACGGAGGAAGAGATGAGTAGTGGTGGTTGGTGACTCCCTACTGAGAGGGAAGGAAGAAGGTGTATGCAGACCGGACAAGGAATCTCGAGAGGTTTGTTGTCTTCCTGGAGCGTGTATACGAGATGTGACTGAGAGCATTCCAAGACTGATCAAGACTTCTGATCGCTACCCGCTCCTGCTGATCCATGTGGGAACAAACGATATGGCCCGAAGAAACTTTGAATGGATCGCCAAAGACTACGAGGCTCTGGGCAAGAAGGTGAAAGATCTGGGGGCATAGGTGGTGTTCTCCTCCATTTTACCTGTTGAGGGCCATGGAGCTGGAAGGGAGAACAGGATAATGGAGGTGAATGGCTGGCTACCAGTGTTCCCTCTAAGCTGAGTTAGTGTGAGCTAGCTCACAGTTTTTTAGCCTTCAGCTCACACATTTTTGTCTTAGCTCAGGAAGGATGGCTCCAGAGCAAACTAATTTATGCAGTAGCCAAATCGCCTGCTCACAACTTTAATGCCAGTAGCTCACAAAGTAGAATTTTTGCTCAAAAGACTCCACAGCTTAGAGGGAGCATTGCTGGCTACGTAGACAGTGCCGTCGAGAGGGATTTGGCTTCCTGGACCATGGTATGTACCTCCGACATGAAGGACTGTTGGCGACAGATGGGGTGCACCTTACAAAGAATGGGAGGAATGTCTTTGCTGGAAGACTTGCGAACCTGATCAGGAGGGCTTTAAACTGAAGACATTGGGGTGGGAAGAAAAAACCTGATGTTGTGCAGCATCCCCAACACTAAGTTCAAGAAGGGGAGTGACCAGAGAATAAATGAACGAGAGAGAGGTGAACTCAGTAATTTTCATGTAAAATCAAAGGGACCAACGGTGGGAAAAGATGTCTGTAATCTGTGATGACTTTATACTAATGCACAGAGTATGGGAAATAAACAGGAGGAACTTGAACTTCAAATAGTGGAAAGTAAGTATGATCTGATGGGTATCATTGAGACTGGGTGGGATGAGTCTCATATATGGAGCACAGCGATTGAAGGATATACCTTGTTTAAACTGAACAGAATAAACAAAAAAGGAGGTGGGGTGACACTATATGTCAAGAATGAATATGCTTGCACTGAAATTCAGGATTTTGAGAGTTGCCGTGTTGAAAGTGTGTGGGTAA
>NW_015170904.1:112475-141655 GCF_001447785.1 Gekko japonicus | reverse complement strand
AGTTTTCAGAAAAGGAAAAAGAAATACAATAACTACGCATAGAGAGAAACTAACACACAACAAAGCATGGAGCATGTACTCATTATGTCTACTTACGCTTTACATATATAGAATCTGAGTCTCCCTCATCACTGCAGAGCCTGTCCTGTGGCACATTTTTCTTGCAACGCTTTCACAAATGTCTGAAGAGTTTGGGTTTTTTTTTCAGGTGGGGCCAGGAGTAAAGCATTTGACAAAGCTTCTTATGATATCCTTGAGGATAAGCTGGTTAAGTGTGGGCTGGATGGTGCAACCATTGGATGGATTCATGGTTGGTTGAAAAATCGTACCCAAGGAGTGCTCGTAAATGGCTCTGCATCTACGTGGAGGGAAGTCTCGAATGGAGTGCCACAGGGCTCGGACCTAGGCCCGGTGTTGGTCAATGTTTTTATAAATGACCTGGAGGAAGACACAGAGGGGAGGGGATGCTTATCAAATTTGCAGGTGACACAAAGTTAGGTGGGATTGCTAATTCTGAAGAAGACAGAGTCAGGATTCAAAATGATCTAGATAGGCTGGAACAGTGGGCTGAGACAAATAAAATGAATTTCAATAGAGAGAAGTGCAAAGTCCTACACTTAGGTACAAAAAAATCAAAGGCACAGATATAGAATGGGAGGGACTTGGCTTGACAGCAGCACATGTGAAAGGGATCTAGGTGTTCTGACTGATCACAAGCTAAACATGAGCCTGCAGTGCAATGTGGCTGTGAAGAAAGCTAATGCAATCTTACGATGCTTTAACAGAAGCACTGTGTCCAGATAATGGGAGGTGGTAGTTCCGCTCTATTCTGCTATGGTCAGGCCTCACCTGGAGTACTGTGTCCAGTTTTGGGCACCACATTTTAGGAAGTATGTTGACAAGCTCAAGCGTGTCCAGAAGAGGGCAACCAAGATGGTGAAAGGGTTGGAATCCAAGTCTTATGAGGAAAGGCTGAAAGAGTTGGGTTGAAAGAGTTAGCCTGGGAAAGAGAGGGGACATGATTGCAGTCTTCAAGTATTTGAAGGGCTGTCATGTAGAAGATGGAGCAGATCTATTCTCTCTTGCTCCGGATTGCAAGACTAGATCTAATGGGCGGAAATTACAAGGGAGTTGTTACCGGCTAAATATTAGGAGAAACGTCCTAACTGTAAGAGTGGTTGAGCAGTGGAACAGTCTGCCTCGGGAGGTGGTGGATGCTCCTTCACTGGACATTTTCACGCGGAGGCTGGACGACCATCTTTCGGGTATGTTGTAGGTATGTAGGGCTGTCTTTCAGCTATGCTCCGGCAGAGTGCAGGGGGTTGGACTAGATGACCTGCAAGGTACCTTCCAACTCTAACATTCTATGATTCTAAGAGAAATTCAGTGACAGATCAAAGACTCTTACTGTCACTACATTTCCACTGCTACCAGCATGTCACCATTCCAAGATAAAATGAAATACTGGATTTAGAGTATATTCAAAATAATCAGGGGCAAAATTAAGTGTTAAGAACATAGGCTACTAACATGGGCTAACACCCATTTTCTTTAAGAAGCAGCTAAAAAGTTTATCCTATCTACCTGAAAGGAAAACTAGGTTTCCAGGCATACAATTAATAAAAATACAGGGTCCTCATAAGAGAAAACATTCTCAGTTCTACAGCTCACAAGCATAACCAGTCTCGACTGAAATTATACTAATAACGAAATGTATATTTTAATCCAAAGCTTTGCTGGCTTTATTATTTCCAAATATTGGAACCTCGACAAAATAGTGATTAAAAAAAACAACAACTGGTGGGTCTTCATTTTTCTGTAGTTACATTGCAAGTAATATCACCATAACAGAACCATTGTTTTACTACTCTGATAGCTGTAAAAGGCCTCTTACTCCTCAAAACAGCATTGGGGATGGCACTGAGTGTTCCTAAGGAAACAAAACAATGAACTTCCTTTTGCCATCATCACTACCACAAAGAGGGCCTAAAATGGGCTCCAGCTTATATTCTGTCAGTTTTGGCATTGGATTTCTTCTACTGCCACTCTAACCATCATAGACCTTTATCTAGGCAATGAAAAAATACATAATGAGCTAAAAGCCCTCTGATACAGGCTGAATCATTCAGCCGTCCATAAAAAGTAATGGAAGCCTGTAAACAAGTATGTCTTAGATGGGGAACTGACTTTGGAATGGTTGGAAAGGGGGGAGTCCCCAAGACCTCGCCTTACACACGTAATCACACATCATGGACCACCAGAACTGCAGATCCTTACCTGTTCCAAGCGGCAGTATGGCTTCATGTAGTTCTGGCTGTTTGAAGGGCAGGATAGATAAACCAGGATTTCCCACTATGTGACTTTGCTTTCTTTCTCCCCTTCCTCTATCTGTCTTTTTATTCCTGAAGTTCATCAAAAAATGGGGGGAGAAGGAACCTGATCTGGTTTTCAAGATGACCGAGCATTTGCTCAGCAGTGCTTA
The DNA here is from genome assembly GCF_001447785.1 of Gekko japonicus. NCBI lineage: Eukaryota > Metazoa > Chordata > Lepidosauria > Squamata > Gekkonidae > Gekko > Gekko japonicus. The sequence continues at coordinate 139,173 of NW_015170904.1, read as the reverse complement.
AAAAAACAACATCAGGTCACAAATAAATAAGCTCTGCTGGTATCCAGTTCAGCCTGTCTTACAATTTTATGCAGATTCATGTCATAGCAAATAGCACAGTAACAGAGTACCTTAAAATGATGGAAATGCTGCCTAGTCATCTGAGACAACAGTAAAAATAAGTAACAATGCAAAATGTATTTGTCCACAATTGCCTGAGGGCCTCCTGGGTTTAGCAACCAAACTTGTATAAGGATTATATTATTGCACACTAGACTATACCATTTTATTAACTGTCAGTGAAATGTCTATTGCATTGAGTGTCAGTGGAGTACACACACACAGGTTTCAAAACAAAGTTAACATACAAAACTGTCTCACAAAATCACATCTTCCTACTTGTCCATTCAGTCCCAGAGAGCAACTAACATGTGGTTAATTAATTACTGTAATCAAAGCAAGGGAACATTTTCCACACACTCTCCATGTTCCCTCTGCTGTCACACTGTGAAAGTCAAGGAAACATTAGAAGAGGAAGGGTAAGGCGCATTCCTCTTGGAATGCATGATGTTGCAATGTGATCTACAAGCTCCTGAAGGATTTTAGAAGACAAAAGCAAATATGCAGCTAAAGTGTTTCTGAAAATGAAGTATTTCTATTTACTGAGAAGAATGATTTACTATATCATCACCTAAAAGGAATTTCTCTTTCACAAATTGTACAGTTCACCCATTGAACTCATGGCAGTGGGGAACTGTAGAATAATTGACTTCTAAAATAAATTCTTTGCCACTGCCCCACACAGATAGATGCTGGTGAGGGAACTATTCTTCCTTTGCAGAAACACTAACAGACTGGCTGCAGGGTGTCGATGAAGAGGGTTTACTTTCACAGTAATTAATCAAGTGTTGAAAGAGCAAGGGTCAGATCCTTTGGTCCTCTTTATATGACCTTTGGGTTATTGAGATTAATTATTCAGGTACTGGTCTGTAATGGAAACTGGCGACTAGGTGTCTTGATATTGTCCTAGAAACAGTAGGCTCATACTAGATGTTTTTTCATAATTGCCAGTGAGAGTGAGACAGAGTGAGTGAGGTTAGGGACAATAAACAAACAGCATGTGACTCATTTTAAAAAATGTTGGTTTTGGTACCTGAATAATGTTCTAAGGAGTTTTTGGTGGGTTATGCTTAGGGATGGGCACGAACCAAACTATGATGCAAAATTCATCACAAATTTTGCCCTGTTCGTGGTTTGTGAACCAAAATTCGGGACAGGTCTACTGTCACACTTCCACAAACCTTTAAAGGAGTTTGTAGTAGTCCATGGATAAAGCAGAAAGCAGGGTTTTAAAGGGACTCAGAGTCCCTTTAAAGCCCTGCTTTCTGTTCCCCAGAAAAACCACAAAAACAGCTGAATGGCAGGGAGCACCAGCTCCCCGTTCAGCTGTTTTGGGCTGTGCAGTCCCTTTAAACTTTAAAGGGACTACCCAGGACAGCGCCCAAAAAACAGCTGAGCAGCAGGGAGCACCTGCTCCCCCCACACTCAGCTGTTTCAGGCTGTCTTGGGCAGTCGCTTTAAACTTTAAACAGCATTTGCGGGGTCATAACCCACAAACTGGTTTGGTTTGCAAACAAACCTCCTTGTTTGGTTCGGTTCATGGTTCAGCTGTAAACAAACACAAACTCTATTTTTCCAGTTTGTTCCCATCCCTGGTTATGCTTTATAATTTATCTTGAAGGAAGATTGGTCAGAACTGGTCATCCTGGGGTAGGGAGGGGCAGTTGACTGGCCAGAATTCTGTAATTAGTACCTGTTCCCTATTCTGTATCTGTATCTCCCCACCTGGAGATTTCTGAGAGTCTTGCCAGCCTCGTAGCTTTAGACTTTCAAGTTATTATATGGATCCATTTCAGTCTGGTTTCAGACCTAGGTTTATGATAATGCTTTGGTCATCCTGGTTGTTTACATTTACTAGGAGAGAAAGCTGAGAGTTTTACAGTATTCTTCTGGTTCCCTGTGTGATTCGGCAATCAGTTGAAATACTCTGTGGGGGGGGGGGTGTCCCAAAAAGTACGTCTGTAGCAAGTACTTCTCTTGGAAATCCAGGTATATCTGTTGCCTGGCTTGTCAGCTACATTATTTACAGAAAGACAGGGATGGAATTATTGTCATTCACGCTTTGGTGACTTCTATTAATGTCCTCTGCTTGTGGCTGTTCTTGAAGATTGTCTAGAAACATCAACTGCTACAGATGGCTATTGTTTTTGTAAGCTGGGAACAAGAGAGGCCACATGACAGCTGTTCTGCAACTCTACACAGGTCACAAATCTGCTTCCATGCCCAACTCAGTGCCAGTTTTTCTACACAATCTGAGGAGTGACTGTCTCAAGGTATACCTTCTCCGATATGATCCTGTGGGGTTTTAAGATCAGTCAGGAAAGGCATGCTAATATTCTACCAGGAACGAGGTTTTTTCCTGATGTCTTCTGTGCCCATGGAATGCTCCTCTCATGAAAGTTTTCTTTCCTGGCTATTTTTCAGAAGCAGGTTAAGACGATTTTATTTTATTCAGTAATGCTTACTCCCAGACAGGTGTTCTTAAGACTGTAGCCTTATTATGCCAGACAGTTGTAAAATGAAGGGGTTTTTTACAGATATTTTTACTATTCATCTAAATATTTCAATTATCTTTGGGGGTGACTGAAACTGGGGGGGGGTCATTTTGTTGCATTTTATGTTTTTTATACCAATGCACACTGCATTTTGAACCGGTGCTGAATTATAGCTTATAAGTACTGTTCATTCGTAGGTTACCAAAACAGTAAATGGCAATTGATGGACTTATCAGTCAAACTGATATGCCAGCCATGACAGGATTCACTGGGGTACATTCTACCCTGATCTTACCACTCCACTAAGCAAAGCCTCAAGCCTTTCACTGAAGGAGGAACCACTTACACTGGAAACTTAAGGTACAGGAAGGCTCCTAGGAGGATGGTTAGATCCACTCCGCTGTCCCAGAGCTGCATATGGTTCCTGAGACCAAACAGGATCTTAACTACCACATGCTATTCCCTGGTCCAGTTCCCTGCATCAATGCAATTATCAGATAGTGTCCAGGAATCAATAGTGTTCCACTCTTCTGTAATTCTGAGCATAATTTGCCTGTTAGCATTAGATCTATTATGTTCATTTTCCTAGTCTAGATCCCCAACTTTTTGCAACCTGCAAGTACTTTTGAAATTCTAACAGAGGTTGGTTGGCGCAACCACAAAATGGCTGCCACTGGAGGCAGAGCCACCCACAAAATACCAGGGAGTGAGGTTATACATAACTCTGATAAGTAGCTCTTCAGCATTTCAAGCAGAAATACTGTTTAACAGGATGTGTTATTTAAAATAATTTCTTGCATACACAAAAAAAGAAGTAATTCTATTGATCTGATTAAGAAATCCTTGTCTGGCTGTATCTGTCTTCATTTTGCAGGCATCTAATATACTTATGCAAAAGGAAAAGGAAGAAATGTTTTGTTGTCGGCACAGATGGGTTGGTGAGAGCTCCCTGCACAGGTGCACAGTAAAAGAGAGATTTTGGCCAGATTATGACAAGAATATAAATTGATTTTTTAAAAGTGAACATGATTTGACGTAGTCATATTATTATCAACTTCCACATGAATGATAAAAATACATTCAAATTGGGAAGATTTGGTGACTTCAGTAGAAATTCCAATTAGGTGCATTAAATATTTTTAGATGTTCAGCCTTATTGTGTATAGTGAGAGACATGTGATGTCCCACTGTGTTTTTAGAATATCACTCTGCTATTTGCTAGCCCAATCTCATCTCCGAAACTAGGCAAGATCAGCCCTGGTTAACACTTGGATGGAAGGGTTGCTACACAGAGGCAGGCAATGGAAAATCACTTCTGAACGCCTCTTGCCTTGAAAACCCTATGGGGTGTCTCCATAAATTGGCTTTCACTTAATGGCAAAAAAAACCACTTTACAGAAAGCCACTGTCACCACCCAGCACTGCCCACTTGGCAGGAACCAAGAGAGGCCACCTTGGTGACCCGCTGGTCTAGATGTAGTGCCAGTGAAGGAGCTGCTGGTACAGGAGATCTCTGTGGATCTCACTTCCAATGCAATGCAGTTTCCTTCTTAAACTAGCTCAAATACTTTGGCCACCAAATGAGAAGGGAGCACTCAGTGGAGAAGACCTTGATGCTGGGAAAGACTGAAGGTAAAAGAAGAAGGGGACAGCAAAGGGTGAGATGGTTAGACAGTGTTATCTATGCAACGAACATGAAATTAAGCAAACTCCAGAGCACGACGGAAGACAGGAGGGCCTGGTGTGATGTGGTTCATGGGGTCACAATGGGTTGGACTCGACTGTGCGACTGAACAACAACAAAAAATTCATGGAAGGTCACAACTATGATGAAACGAGACTGATCACCACGTTGGATTCATGTAAATTCTGTTGCGATGTATTATTCCTATTATTATTTTATGGGTAATTATACTGTTGTTGTAAGCTCCCATTAGGATTCTTGTAGGTAGAAAGGCAGAATGTAAGGTTCAATGTGAACTTTTAAAATAATGAACAATAGAAACTGTACTGTCTGGGATACACTGTTATCTGTGTTGGAAATATGTGTGTTGAAAGGTCTAAAATTTAGTCATTATAGGGTTAATGTGTGTTTATCTTGTGTGCTATTGTTTAGACTGACCTGGAAGGGAACCTGGCACAGAGCTAATGGGAAGAAAGCCCGGGAAAGTGAAGCCTATTTACTAACAATCATTGGTTAATGCATTCAGGTGGTTTCCTTCTAGGGGTCAAGAAGAAGAAGAATCTCCATTGTTGTAGACCATGTGGTCAAAGTGTAAAGATGTAGTCTTTGTTTGGTGTCTTTGTTGTTTTGTAGATTTCCTGTGAACCCTTCCCTTAGAAATAAAGATTTTTACATATAAGAAAATGCCTCCTCTCCAGTGAAGCAAAGATCCACTGCAATCTCTGAATATTTAACTATTTTACCAATTTTTCCAACAATCTAAGGCATCAGGTATTACACATTAGACAATGTACAGGAATGCATGTTTCATAAAGCTGCCATGCCTCTCAGCTGAAACTCGGCAGCAGCTAAACAAGCACATAAGCATTCAGCATGGGTTACACCCATTGGTATGCCAGGGCTATTGCATAATCTGTGAGGTGCTATCACAACACTGCAAGATGAACCACATTAAATTGTTGATCTACGAACCAGCATATCTAATTGTAGTTAAAATTGGCATCTGTATCGTAGAACTGGAAAGCAGCAAATGTCACACCCATTTTTTAAAAAAGATCTAGAGAGAGGATCCAGGAAATTACAGGACAGTTAGCTCAACATCTTTTCCAGGTAAATTATTAAAAACGATTATTAAAGATAGAATTATTAAGGTCATTAGAGGAACAAAGCCTGTCAATGAAAAATCCTGCCTTACCAATCTTTTCAAGTTCTTTGAGAAAGTTAACAAGCATGTGGATAGTACATTATGGTCTTCCAACAGGCTTTTGACAAGGTACAGAAAGTATCCAAGTAAGCTGAGCAATCATGGTATAACAGGAAAGTTGAAAATGGTTAAATGACAGGAAGCAAAGAGTAGGAATAAAAGGACAGTTCTCACAACTGAGCAGTAGGGTCAGATCCACAGGCATCTGTATTGAGTGGTGCTACTTAGTTTGTTCATAAATGATCTGGAATTAGGGGTGAGCAGAATAGTGGCCAAGTTTGCAGATGATAACAAGTTATTCAGGATGGAGAAAACCAAGGCAGATTGAGAAGAGTTACAGAGTGATCACTCTAAACTGAGTGAGTCGGCAACAGCATACCAAAAGAAGTTCAATGTAGGTAAGCGTAAGGTGATGCACACTGGAACCAAAAACCCTAACTTTAAATATATTATAATGGAGTCTGAACTGGCCAAGACGGAGAGGCCAAAAAATATCTGAGTTGCAGTGGATAGCTCGATGAAAATACCAACTCAGCATGTGGCAGCAGAGAAAAAGGTAAACTCCACACTGGGAAATATTAGGAAAAGAACTGAAAATAAAACAGACAATCTTGCAATGCTCCATTTGGAATAGTGTGTACAGTTTGGGTCACCATATCTCAATAAGGATATGACAAAGCTGGAAAGAGTAAAGCTGGAAAGGCAGCCAAGAGGATTAAGGGGTTGAAGTACTCACTTATGAGAAAACGCTAAAGAGCCAGAGAGTTTTCTATTTAAAAAATGACAAGTGGGGGGGGGCATGATAGAGGTAATAAAGAGATTTATAAAATTACACATGGTAAACTAGTATGGGGGCACACAATGAAGTTACTGGGTTATAGATTCATGATAGACAGAACGGAAGAAATGATTAAATTGTGGAATTCACTATCAGGGGACATAGTGATGGCAACAAGCCTAGATTGCTGTGAAGAGGATAGGTCCATCACTGGCTATTAGCCATGGCCACCAAAGGAAACCTCTCCATTTACAGCCAGAAAGTTTCTGGATGCCAGTGGCTAAGAGACTATTTCAGGGGAAGGCCTTGGCCTCTATGCCCTATTTTGTTGGCCCTATTTTGTTGGATTTCTTAGCCATTGTGTGAAGTAGGAAGCTGGACTAAACAGATGACTAGTCTGATCCAGCAGGCCTTTTTATGTTCTAAGGAGCCTAACATGTGCAGAACCATGGCATAACATGGCACACAGCAGCATACAGCTCATTCCATGGGGCAAGCCAACTATTATAATGGGATGGCAACTGATGAACTAAACAATAGGACCAGTTTGCTTCATTTAGTTCATTTTTTTTTAAAGTTTATTTTAGTTTATTTGCCAGTACAGGGTACCCTGTCTGGATGTCAGCACAACCTACTAAGTGCACCATGGCAGCTATACATATCTATTTGAGAGGGGGTATTAGTCACTTCAGTGATTCTTCAAATCCCACCTGTCATCTTGAGGCTAATCAAATTACCAGAAGCCCAGCTTCCAAGCCCTTTGCTCATACCTCCTCCCTTTCTGTCCTTGCTCATGCAGTCCTTTCACCTTTCCACAAAGATACGCCTTATGCTTCACATGCTAAGCAATACTTTAGAGGCAACCATTTAAACAACTGGGACATAAAAACAAAAGGAATTTGAAATGGTGGGTGCTTTTTTGCTATCAGTTTGACTTTTACCCTTGAGGAAAACAAGGTACTTGGCCTGTAACCTCATCCTTTATCCACTCAGGAACCAGATTATTACCTCATAAAAGTTCACAGCAAAGCTATTAAAAATTAAAAGGACATTTTCCTTCCTACTAAATGATTTGTTGCGAGTCCGAACTACCAACCCAAACTGATTGGACATAATAACTGCCTTTAGCTTCACTACTGTCTCCATCTACTTGGTAATAATGTACGAGCTTCAAATTTTAGGCCCAGTATTTTCCCACTTACATGACAGTGCACCACTAGTCAATGATTTGTTTAGTAAAAAGAAGGAGGACAGAAAAAGCAGATGTATGGGGGGGGGGGAGAGGCTTCATGCTACTTTTCAGGAAAAACAAAGCAAATATTCCATGATTCAGAACCAGTGATAGAAAAAGGACAAACGAGTCTATAACAACATTGAAAACTCTATCAAAAATCTGCATCCAAAGAGATTTCTACCAACATATGGTGGAAGTGTGACTTTCTGCAAATATCCTCCAAAGGCGCCAATATCTCTCCTCCACTCAAGATATGTTCAATAGCTCTAGTGGAATGAGCTCTTAAAAGTATTACTCAGGGAAGGCATCAGTCATGATACACATTCTAATCCATCTCATTAATGACGAGTCTGTCATGTAGTTGCATTGTTTGGACCCTCAGAAGAAATTAAATCCACCTATATGGACTCCTCAGTGCCTGCCCACACAGAGGCAGCTTTTCCGCTTCATTAACAAGCCCTGCATTCCCTCTGCTGGAAAGAAGCTACACTGCAACACTGATACCAGGTGACGTTTTTAAAATACAAATATGCTTTAAAAAAAACCATTTGAAAAAAACATGTCTGCTTTTTTTTGCTGTATATTATGAAACTTCTCTATAAACCCATTATTCATACTTAGTCATCTCATATAACTTACGGTTTGAAGGCCCACACCGTTATTACCTGAAACACCTTGGAATATTTCAAAGAACCCTTTCAGATAGGGTTGAATTATCTATTTCATATTTGTAGAAAGATGTTTTTGTGATGAAGAAGAAAACCAAAGAAGAAAACCAAAGTTGTGGTGTAGTCCGAGGAACAGCAAATACGAAATCACTCTTCCAGTAACTTGCAACATTCTGGATGCTATGAAAGTCAGCACTTATAGCTCATCCCTCATTCGACTTGAGCACCAATTTAGGAGGAGAGGAGGAGATTGGATTTATACCTGCCCTTCACTCGGAGTCTCAGAGCGTCTTACAAGCTCCTTTCCCTTCCCCTCCCCACAACAGACACCCTGTAAGGTAGGAGGGCTGAGAGAGCTCTGAGAGAACTGCTCTTTCAAGGACAGCTCTGACAGAACTATGGCTTGCCCAAGGTCATCCAGCAGCCGCAAGTGGAGGAGTGGGGAATCAAACCCAGTTCTCCCAGATTAGAGTCCTTGCACTTAACCACTACACCAAGTCCCTGTTCTGTGTCCTGTGTAACTGCCAGATGCAGATTATGGATCCGCCTAAATTCTCATATGCACAGTTCACAATCTGAATCACTGTACAGAGATTAGCCCACTCAGGCCAGTCCAGGGATGAGAGGGAATCCTGTACTTTTCAGTACATTAAACAACAAACCACAAGATGGTCTATATCCTCTCTGGTTTTCAGAACATTTGCCACCAGAACCTCTTTTCACTAGTCCCTGCTTTTCCTAAGGGAGAGATTCCAGCCCTTAGTTAGCATCTGGGATTTAACACAGTAGCAACTCTATCCAGAGATGCACACTCTTACCAAGGTAGCTTAAGTGGTCGGGGTTAGCCACAAGATTTAGCCTTGGAGTTCGAGTTACAACATCAGAGACAAATTAGCAATAAGAAGGATTTTTATTCTGTACAGATTTTAGCATAGACTACCAGAGATTACAAAAATAACAAAGGCTAGGGCTGTTTGCCTTAACTAAACATTAATGATTCATAGTTACCAAGTCAGAACATCCACAGTCCAGAATAGTCCAAGGGATTTTGAAGGGAAATCCCATTTTTGCACACCCATGTGCTCCAAGTCACAAAGCAGGTCTTTGTTTCTCAGGAGGCAGCAAGAGGAGGAAGGGAGAGCAAGAGCAAGAGAACAAACAATTATACCCCAATTCCAGTCACAAATTAGATGTGGCCATCAGCCAATTGCGAGTGGGCATGGGTGTGCTCAATTGTTGGTTGCCATGGTTGCGAACATCAGGTTTGTGGGATTGGCTGGAAGTTTGGAGACCCCGCCTGCAGTCAGCTGACCCAAACTCCAGCTACTTCATTGTGTACGTGACTGGTTGCAAGTGGGCCAGAGTGTGGAGCCACGAGGTCTGGCTTTTGGCATGAAAGTGTGAAAGAATGTGGGGTATATGGCATGGCTATTGAGGCCACGTGGCCTCACCATTTGGCTTGCAACAGGAAAGAAGACACAGGTCCCGGTCACACGGGCCGTAAAATGCGGGGGGGGAGCATGGCAGTTTCGCCCGGAGCAAAATAATGTGCGGCTGCCCGATCACAGGTCCCGTCGAGGTCCCGTGGGTAGGGGCGAGGTGGCAATCACACAACAATCCTGCCGCGCCGCAAAGAAGCGGCACGGCGTGATCTCACCAACGGCATGTGCGATTCTGCTGAGCAACGGAACTTTCGCTTTCCTCTTTGTGCGCATGCACCGTTGGGTGCTTGTGCGCATCCTGTGGAGACTTGGGGGGAAAAAACCTGTTTGCGACGGGACATGGGCAGACGCCAGATGCCAGGGACTACCACCGGAAACGCGATCAGACGCCAGCCCTTGCCCCGCGGTTTCTGGAAACTAGTAACTCGGAGGTACTAGTTTTTAACTCCGCATCTTCAGTGGGAAGCCTCGGGTTCGCTATGGGAGCTCTACACTTCCCAGATGTTGCGGTGTGATCACGCCCGGAAAATCCGCCTATCATCCATCTCAGTAGTGTGGCTAATGCTCCGTGTGACCGCAGCCACAGCATGTTATCCAAAGACATCACAGGAGAAGTCATGTGAATATAGAAGCAATATTTCTATACAATCACAAAGGTGGTGCACGTGGAAAAGGAGCTTAAGCCTTTCTCCTATATCATCTTCTCTGCCTGAAATGGTCCCAGGGGCTGTTGTTTGCCCCAGTGGGGAAACCCTATGGGCCAAATAGCATCATCCAGACCATTTCAAATCAAGAAAACAGTACAGGAGAAAAGCCTGAAGTCCCTCCTCCACACACTCCAGTCACAGTCCAAAAGGGAATTCTGTGTGCATGGGAACTGAGGAGACCCTGCAACTCATATCAGACTGGTACACAGGACACAGTGTGGGAACCTGTAAGAAACCTGTTTATTTTTTAATGTGTAAATCATCCCTCAGGCTGCCACAATCACAGATGTATTGCAGTCAATGCTGTAAAACTAGAAGTTATTTAGAACTCCTCTGTTAAACAATCTCTTACAACAGACCTTGACACAACCTACTGCTTACATCACCAAATAATGTCTTAAAATGGGAATCCACAACATTAAAATATGGGTGTCCAGGAAAATTATATCATCTGAATATTAATTGCTAGCAAAACAATCATTAGGTAGAGGGGAAGAAAGACTATCCTCCCACAACCTTCCCTGGAATCAATCTAAGCCTTCACAGGTGAATTAGTTGAAATGGGGCTGGGGCCAAAAGAACTGCCTCTACGTTACTGCAGGGCAACCTGAATGATCAATATAGCCCATATTCTGTTGCAAGTGAAGATGCTATCAAGAGGACAGCTCTCCTCATCTTTTTGAAACAGTTCAACAGCTCTCTCTTCTCTTCTCTTTGGATTACAGATCATATTTAGAACTAGTGTGTGCCTCCTATTTCCTTTTTTATTTTACCAACTTCAGCCATACAGGATAGTATACACCAGCACAAGAGGTTCCTGCCTATCAAGCCAAAAACAGAATTAAGATACACTCATATGTTTTTGTGACACATTTTTTGCTCAGGCTCTAGAGTGGCACCTAAAGCAAAACGGAGATTACCACAGGGGGGCCATATTAGGGATGGGTACAGCTTGAACTCTCTTTTGCCACATCTGCAGTCTTCCACAATTCTCCTCCAACAAATTAATAATCTTAATTCTGAAGTGTGATAATTTCAGAACAAACAAACATCGAATAATGTACTGTATGTGCAGAGGTACTAAACAGACTAGCAATAGTTTTCCTGACAAAGTAAAATTATCATTACGTACAAAGATGGCTCCATCCCTCCTATCACAAACGAATAACAAGGCAGAGTGAAGATTAATTAGAAAAACATGTCTGTGGTTAAGAATCTAGGTATTAGATATTAAGTAAATAGTGCTCTTCAAACTTACAAATCAAATGTGGATATTTTGCATTCTTTGACAAATGATCTAATTTGTATCTGGCAAATATACAAAACCCTTCAATTCCCAAGATTGCTGTGAATATTCATTTTAGTTCTAATACCAACATCATTGCTCCAGTATCCCAGAGCATGTTTGGTACATGTGAGAAGCTAAGCAAATATGCATTCGTTTTGATCTATAAATAGAAAGTTTTAAATGTGTTTTCGTATTAAAACTGCAGGAGTTGGCTGCTTCAGTGAGTTCTGTTATTTTTGTTTAAAAAAAAGAAAAAGTTAATATAAGAATTGCTGTGCTTTTTGTCATGCAGGCCGCATAATTCTTCCCTCCTGTATTGCTCATCTATTGCTTTCTCAGTTTACTAATGTCTGTATGTCCCAAAGTATATCAGCTTTGTTGTCTGAACAGCAAAGTGTATCATAGTCTAAATTATTTGTGTATCATCTCTATCACTAGTAGCTGTCTGAAACCAAAACACTGAAAACAACTTCAATATGATGAAATAACAGTAATGACTGTGGAATTGTTTCCCTTGGAAGGGTGAGGCAAAGGTGTGGGGAGTCATTAGTACAAGGCTGAGAAATACGTAAAAAGTGTTTTGACTAGTGTGCATAGTAAACAAAACACGGACATGGAGGAGTATTACATACAAACAACATCAAGGCCTCATTTTTTATAATCTTATTTTGCTATGCGTAAAGAGAAAGATGAAACCCTGCCCACACTGGAAAAAATGCACATTTAAAAATGTGATCATAGATACATGCTGAACATGATCAACAAAATAAATACACTGTGAACGGAGAACCTCAAAGTTGTAAAAAAAATAGGTCAATCAAAGCTGGTCTTGAAGGTTTAACATGATATAGGCAAATGGTCAAAAATGGTAAAATGCAAAAGAAATATCAGTCAAAACTTTGCTCATACCATTATTGTAAACTGCCAAGAAGTTACACTCTCAAAGAAGAGGGACAAATCCATACCCAAACTAACACAACTGTGTAAACTTCCTGGTGCAAGTGAAAATGAACTTCCAGGATAAATTGCAAATACATTCAAAATTTCTGAGCCAATTAAGACACCAGTGCTTAAAGACACGAGTTAGCAATTACCTATGTCTTATTCATAGCTAATTTACAAGATGAACTTCTTTGGGTAAAATATTAAACTGTTTACACGCAATAAGGAAGAGAACATTGAAAATAGTAGCACTGGGCATACTACAAAGCCCTTCCTATTTCTAAGCAACCGTCTCTAGTAGCATTACAGTGTATGCTGTGTAGTAATCAGAAAATGTTTGACCTCAGATATCTACTTGACCCCACAGAAATGCAGACTCGCTTGCTATAAAATCCTAAACAATGGGGCAGACAAGGTCACAGGGTCAAAGCAAGTATTAACAGGTCATTGTGCAACCCACTTGGGAGCAATTACTTCTGGTCACGGCTAAGTGGACACTTGATTGAATACCACTAAGACAGCTCACATCCCACAGATAACAATCCTCACAGCGATTAAGAATTAAAGCCCCCATGATTCAGCCTTTATTACTCAAATGAACCTAACTATTCCATAAAAAACTCCTGGTATATGCATGATGCAAGGTCTAAATTGAAATGCCACCTCATTAAACAATAATATCTAATTTTATCTAAATGAATTTTCATGAAAGTATGCCACACAGCTCAGGAATTTTTAAAATGAATTATCACAAGCGATACATAATTTCCACCAAAACTGCTGCAGGAAAAAAATTAGCTTTTAAAGATGAAAAGGAAACATCAATGTTGAATGAAAATTGTATTTCTCTCTGACTACAAAGAGGGTTAAAAGGGAGAAGGAGAAGGTTTCTGTCAGACGATAGAGACATTTTTTTTATCAAATCAATGTTTTTATGTTATGTCAGGTACGTTTACCCTAATCAGAAAAACAGTAAGCATGTAAATGCATGCGCTATGTCACTGTGCAAGCAGGACATACACCCTACAAAGGTTATGTCAACATACCAATTTTTAAAATCTCACGGGGGAGAGGGTTGATGGCTAAGCTGTTGTATACAGACATAAAGAGAAAGCCATAATTCTTGTGCTAGCTAGGCATCCATTGTCTCAGTTGAGAACAAATTCACCCACTCATACCTGAGGGGGGGTGTATTTTTTTTCTTTTTTTAATTTAAGAACTGTTCATTTTATTGAAAGTACAAAAAGTACAGGAAATATAGGAAATTGTGATGTGGGCAGTAGTTGGTAGGGAGTGGAAGGATAAGTTTCAAAAACTAGGTACGTGCGTGTGAGTGATTTTTGATGTATTTGTTTATGCCACAGGAGTTACAGAGGGTAAACTGAATGGGCTTTTTCTTCCATTCACTCCATATACATGATCACTCTGTGTCTATTTCTACTCAAACAGGGTTTGCTTTCAGAAAGTTATTTGTATTTCTTACTAAGTTACATTTTGCTCATTTTCAAATAAGTTAATTATTATTCATTTTAGAGATTAATATATGAGACAGGCCAATTTTATCATGACAACAATCTTGTGAGGAAGGCAAAGTTGTGTTTAGGGCCATCCAATAAGCTTCCAAGTGGGGAAACTTGAACAAATGTCTCCATTATCCATATCCCAACACTGTGCTCATAGCACCACCACAGATGTTATTAGCTCACACAACTGATACTCTAAGGAGTCTTCTGATGGTGCAGTTGAAAAACACAGAAGCATTGCAAATAAATGACAAGTCTGAACATGTCCTGTAGATATGGGTTATACCCAACCCTAAGGCGTAACACATGAACTCCAAAACTTCCGAAGGATATCAGTATCTTCTGTGACTGTCTTTGAGATAGACAAGAATAGTTATTAGACATTCCAAGATGTTTTCAGTCACATAAGTGGTTCATATGAATGTTCATGTAGAGAAAAAGATCACAGGCAAATTATTTTCACAAACAAGAATACAGGTGCACATAGGTTCAGGTGGGTAGCCGTGTTGGTTTGAAGCAGCAGAACAAAGTTGGAGTCCAGTGGCACCCTTAAGACCAACAAAGTTTTATTCAAGGTATAAGCTTTCGTGTGCATGCACACTTCTTCAGATACAATGAAATGGAAGTTACCAGTCCATACAGATAGGTACAGAGTGAGCAGTAAATTAGCATACAACATAATGAAGATGTTTAACAGATTCAAGGTCCAAACAGGGATAACAAGCTTAGTTTATATGGTTAACATTTGTTTGGGTTTAATTCCAAAAAACTTAGTGAAGGAAATAAATGTCAAAATCGGAGACTGATGGGCAAATGTATCCTTAATTGTGGAATGCTGAGAGTAATTAACTGAGACCTTGCCATTACGCTCCATCCATCTCCTGTCAAGCATGGAACCAACCTTACAGCATCTTTTTCTTTGAAGTGGGGTGATTAGCTGTGTAGAGTTATCCCCCTTGTCCCCAGGCCAGAGAAATACATTCCAATCTACCATTCCAAATTACATTACATTACAATCTACTATTCTAAGCTACTATTCCAAATAAGAAATAAAACAAAGAGGATGTATGGCCCTTCTGGGGGATTGGTTAGAATACAGATATAAGGACTGAATGAGGTTAGCATATATAGTGAGATAAGAAACCAATATCCCTGTTGAGTCCTGGGGATTCCATTGTTCTGAGTGTTGTAATAACTTGCAATTCAGCTATTTCCCTTTCTAGTCTGTTCCTGTCAGTCCAGTGATTGTGTTGTCTGGGTGTATGTGACAGCAAAGTTGGCATCTGGCTTTATTGCTAGCTTTGGTACCAGTGTCCTGTGTTCAAATTAGGAGCGGTGGTGCAGGCTGGAAAAGCCTGCAGGTAATTCTATCTACGAGTCCCACCGCGGCCGGGGTGAGTTCCCGGCCCTCGTCCTAGCTCCCGCCCACCCAGCGGTTTGAAAGCTTGCAAGTAGATAAATGGGTACCTGCCTTAGGTGCAGGGGGGCACCCGCCTTCCGGTGGAACGGCGTTGGAGAGGAGCACGGTGTCTACGATCCGGCGATTCAGCAGAGAATGGCGGCAACACTAACATCGAGCAGCGAGCATTCCAGGTCGAGGACTGGTCCGGAGACGTGGCGACGCGGCAGCACAAGCACGGCCGGAACCAATTAGGACAGAGGTCGACGCAGAAAAGCTGTCGCACAGCCACGGACAACGGAACCGCCCAAAGGAGCCGCTGCGGAGCCGAGCCAAGAAAGACATCTACTGCGCAGAATCGAAGGAGAGAAGAGCCGCGGAGGAGGGAACATCAAAAATAGCCGGTAGGGTGCCTGATAGGCATTCACCTCCCCAAGACTATGTGGCCCTAGTTAGGAGTTGTAATGTATGTAAACCGCTCAGAGACCCTTCGGGATTAGAGCGGTATATAAATGGAAAGTTAAATAAATAAATAAAATAAATGTTGTGTTATTGTGGGGAGGAGTTGTTTGAGATTGGTGGACTGTCCATGCACAAGAAAAGGTTTGCCCCCCCCCAGTACTTGTGAAAGATAACTGTCATTATTCAGTAGAGGTTGTAAGTCACTGATGTGTTGAACTGTTTTGAGTCGGGAGCTATATATAACCAGTTGTGGAGTTTTGTCATTGTCTCTTGCAACAGCTTTTTTCTGGCTACCATTCTGGCTTTGTTAATCTGTTTCTTGACTTCGTCAGGTGGATACTTTAGTTCCCAAAATATTTATTGTAGATCCCTCAAGTGAGAAAATCTGTCTGTAGGATTGAAGTAGATGTGACTGTAGTGTAGAGTCTGGCTGTATGCAATGGTTCATTTGGTATGTTTACAATGGTAGCTGGTGGAATGTAGGTTTCCAATATAAGTAGGTGCATATGCGTCCATTGTGTATTTTTACAGTGGGGTCCAGAAAGTATATTTCTTGCATAAACTGGTTGTCAGGTTGATGGTGGGGTGAAAGTCATTGAATGCCTGGTGAAATATGTCCAAGGCTTCTTTACCATGTGTCCAGACAAGGGAAGGGCACAACCCAGATCATGGGCCAAATTTCGTCATGGACTGGGGCTTAGTCCGTGGTCTGTTTGCCTGGATTGTGCGTTCACATTTTCAACTGACCACCCTTGGAATGCCATGGGTTTTGCGGAGGTCCATTTGGTCTGTGGAAGCAGTCCATGGGCCACACAACTCACTGCCGAGGCATTAAGTGTCAAGGCAACCGGGGGGGTGGACTTCTACAGCCCTTCTGCAGCCCTGGAAATGTCAATACTGGCCCTCCAAAGCTTGACAGGCAGCTCTGGCTGCCAATAAGAGAGATCCCATTCTGCTCTATGGGAGCAGACCGCATATATACCCAGCTCACAGGCAGTTCTGTTTACTTCGTAGCAGGCAGTCAGGGACAGAAGAGAGAAGTTAGACAGGCAGAGACTGGGAAGGGAGCTGGAAGGGACTAGTAGTCATCCTCATCAGTGTGAACAGTGCAGTTAGTTTCTCATCAGTGTGAACAGTGCAGTTAGTTTCTGTGGACTCAGGGCTCTGAGTTGCCACCACCTGTCCTCCTACTCACATCAGAGCAGGAGGGCAAAGCTACTGGGGCTCCTCAGGGAGTGTCCCCACTCCACCTGGGTGGGATTCTCCGACACCTGTCCATGGCTGGGGTGCTATTGTGCGTGTTCTCAGGGCTCTGGGCCACCACCTGTCCTCCTGCTCACATCAGGGTGGGAGGACATCCCAGGGAGCTCCTCTGAGAGTTTGATGCCTCCAGCTTGCAAGGGGTCCATTCAACACACTCCTGAACCTCTGGCTGTGGTTTTCCCAGACAGCACTTTCCTGGGGGCACCTGCTTTGGGGGGGGCTGTAACTCCCCCCAAATTCAATCTTCACCAAACTTGGAGGGTAGGTAGAAGAAAGTCAGCTGGAGACTCCCTGAAAGTTTGGCACCTCTAGCCTGCCATTCTACCACATCCTAAACTCATGAACCACAAACTGGTTCATTAAATGGAAAGGTCTGTGGTGGGCCGTGGTTCATGAAACACATTTATTTGGTCCATGCCCAACCCTAGTTCAGACAATAACAAAGTCATCAATGTATCACAGGTCTAAGAGAAGTATGAATGGGTGTGAGTTTAGGAAGCACTGCTCCAAGTCAGCCATAAAGATGTTAGTGTACTGTGGGGCCATGCGGGTGCCCATCTGAAGGAACAAATTGTCACCCAATCTGAAATAATTATAAGTGAGAACAAAATGGCAAAGTCAAAGTCAGCTGTGGTGTTCTCAGAAATCATATTCCTTATGGCTTATAATCCATTTTATATATACTGTATACTGCCACATGTATATACTGTTCTAACTGCACTAAAACTATGCGCGCACATGGCTTTCTGCATGTGTTCTCCATCATTATATAAATTCAAAACAAAAAATAAATGCTTTTGATACCCTAAGGCCATGTTCTATGTAGCTCTCATCTGCAAAGGCAATGTACGTGAGCAACACACAGAGCCATCAACTGTGGAACTCCCTCCGCACACTGATTCACCTGCTGCCAAGACTGCTGAAGCAAAACATTTCTGTTTTCCTAGGCCCTCTGTATTTTTCCCCTCTCCTGACCCATAACTGTTCCAGAATATTCTTACAGTAGCCTCTATTGTTAGAGTGTTTTTAACTGCACTGTTTTTATGCCATTCTTTGATTTTATTTTTGGGTTGTTACTCATTTTATGAGCATTACTGAATGTTAATTGCTTTTGCATTCAACAGCTGGAAGCTGCCTCTGGATCAAAAGCTAAGAGTGTGGGGTATAAATGTTTTAAATAAATGCAATAAATAATAACTGCTCTAACAAAAGAAACCCATGCAGTGTCACAAAGGATGTTGGGGGCAGAACTCTTAGCTTGCATGCTGCTTCGCTGCCATCCAAAGTTACTGTTTGAGTTACCTGTGCTACCAAGACGGCCCTGTGTCCATGAAGTAAACTTTCCACCTTCTTACTTCACTGTTGAAGTTTTATTACAGTAGCTGCCATACCAAACCTTGGATAGCTGGGTGCACAGTAAAGCAGAAAATTGAGGATTCATTTTAAGAAATATTATTACTGATTTATTTGTAGTACATCTTTCTCACTGAGATGCAAGATGTATTACATAGTGTAAAACAATACAATCAACAACTTGGGACACCCAGTAAACAATGCAATAGGTTCTGGATTAAAGAAATCTGAAAGCAAGCAGAAATGTGGTGGCAGAGCATAGGAGGAGAGGCAGTCCCACAGATATGAGGGACAAAGGCCATGAAAGGCTTTGTATGTGATAACCAATATCTTAAATTGAGCCCAAAAACCGATGGGCAGTCAATAAAGAATGGGAGTAATATGCATGCTTTGTCTAGTTCCTGATAATAGCAAAGATGCTGTGTTCTGCACCAACTGGAATCTTTGAGTTGATTTTGAGGGAAGACCTATGCAGAGTCCATTACAGTAAAATTACAGTCTAGTCACAATGTTACTTTGAATGCAGGTGGCTAGATTGGCCATATTGAGTTAGGGTGCCATCTTCTTGGCTAGACTGAGCTGGAAGAATGCATTTTCTGCAGCAGCATTAACTTTTTTCTCCAGCAGTAATGCTGGATCCATACTCTTAACTGAGTCAGCAAGGATCAGTTGAACCTCATCAAAAGTGGACAGGTTAATGTCCTTCAATATTTCTACTTTCCCAACCGGCACTACCTCTGTCTTTCCAGGGTTTCATTTCAACTTGTTCATTCTTAGCCATTGAACCATTGCAGCCAGGCAGCAGTTCAGAACCTCTACCATATCACCAGGAAATCTGGATAGCGATATATAATGAGTATAGTCATCACATTGATGAAATCCAATTCCAAAGCTATTCATGATGTATCCTAAAGGCTTTACCTAGAGGTTGAATAACACAGTAGACAAATTGTGCCCTGTGGAACCCCACAAGATATTATTTAAGGCATATCCCCTTATAGCCACTTCTACCTCCATATGCCTCAACACGATGGCATGATCCACTGTAACAAAGGCTGCAGGTAGATCCAATAGGAGCAACAAAGCATGGCTTTTGTCTACATTCAGATGGAGGTCAACAGCTAAACCCAACAGAGCTGTCCCATAGCCTAGCCTGAAACTGGAATGAAAAGGATCCAAAGTTGATGACTTATACAGGAAGAGCTGCTACTGCTCTCTCAATCGCTTTTCTTAGAAAGGGCACATTAGAGATTGTGTCATAACTGTCCACATCATTTTTGTCTAAGGAGTTTTTAAAGTAATGGACAGACAACCATCTCTTTGAGTGGCTGAGGGAAAAATGCTCTCAGGTCAGTAATTGATTTATGATGAAGAAGAAGAATTGGTTTTTATACCCCACTTTTCACTACCTGAAGGAGTCTCAGAGCGGCTTACCATCAAGCCTTCCCTTCCTCTCCCCACAACAGACACCCTTGTGAGGTAGGTGGGGCTGAGAGATCTCTAAGAGAACTATGACTGGCCCAAGGTCACCCAGCTGGCTTCATGTGGAGGAGGAGTGGGGGATCACACTGGGTTCTCCAGATTAGAGTCTGCCAAACTGGCTCATTAATATGGAGGCTTAAGTACTATTAGGTTTAGTAGTACAGGAAAATGTTTGTGTTCAAGCTGTTAGAGGGTCCCCCTATGGAAAAGATTCTGGGTTGTATGTAGATTTTTCTTTCTGAGAACAGTCCATAAACTGAGGACAGGGCAGTTACCATTTCAATCGTATTCTTAGATGACAGTGCCTTAATACAATCCCTCACTGAGAGAGACCAAAGACTTTTTACCAAAGACAGTCAGATAACATCTGAAGAATCGTAGCATGGAGGTGTTAGGCATTATGATGCTCCAGAAGCGTATTGGTACGGACTACTGCAGTACACTTCTCATGTGACAAACTAGCTACTTTGCCCTGACCTAGACATTTCAGATGAGCTCCATCTCATCAGATTCCGGAAACTGAGCAGAGTCAGCCCTGGCTAGTACTTGGATGGGAAGATGACCAAGGAAGTCTAGGGTTGCTACATAGAAGAAGGCAATGGCAAATCACCTCTTAACGTCTATTGCCCTGAAAATCCTATGGTGTCACCACAAGTCATTTGTGACTTTATGGCAAAAAAGAAAAGAAAGAAAAAGGAATTATTTGTAAAGATACTCTGACATTATGAGAAGAATGGTAACGTGCAGATGCTTAGCTTTACATTGCTCTCTTTTTCAGTACCTTGGAGTACTCTGGGTCTGTTTTAAATAAGCATAAGAGAAGCCAATGTTGGATCAGACCAAAGACCCATCCAGTCCAGCACTCTGTCCCACAGTGGCCAAAAATACCAGGTGCCATCAGGAGGTCCACCAGTGGAGCCAGGACACTAGAAGCCCTCCCACTGTTCCCCCCCCCCCCCCAAGCACCAAGAATACAGAACATCGTCAAGAATACGGAGCATTACCAAAGCAAATCACATGGCCAATCATGATAATCACTGAGGGCAGTTTGGGAAGAATGGTGGAAGTCCTCATTTTTTAATGTATGTACCTGCTTCTGAACCTGAAACTCTTTTACAAATGGTTATTTTGGTAACTATTCCAGAAAAGACAATTCTAATGTACTAACTAGCAAGTGAATTTTGAAGCAGAGCTTTATGTAAGAATCTGATTCTCTGGTGAAGCATGGGAAGAGGAAGGATGCATGAACAACAAATAAAAGAAGACTATTGCGGTATCTGTGAATAAATTTTACAGGAAAGACAACTTTAGAAGCATCTGATCAAAGGCCTAAAAAGAAGAAATTCAGTAAGTGCATGAGATTACTGAGATTGCTGAAAAACAGGTTGCTTACCTATAACTGATGATCTTTGAGTGGTCATCTGTGCACCCACAGCATTGGGACTTCAGGCGCTTACGCCGACCCCGAGCAGTGACTTCTAAGCTCCAGAAAAGGATTTTCTGCCCCTTCTCCTGCGCATGCCCAGGAACTCCACTGTACATGATCAGGGTGGGGCGCAGAGATTCCGCCAATTCCTTCTGACTGCTGTCCAACCCAACTGAAGACTGAAGGCTGCCAGTGGAGGAGAAGGTCGAGCAGGTGGTGTGAATGCACAGATGGCCACTCAAAGATCATCAGTTACAGGTAAGCAACCTGTTTATCTTCTTCATGGTCGCTGTGCATCACACCCTTGGGAGAGTAGCAAGCTCTAACCTACCTGGTGGCGGGAGCTGGCGGCTACTCAGTCACCTATCGATTGGAGAACAGCTCGTCCCGCAGCAGCACATCCCCTGGCTCGAACATCTAAGGCATACTGCTTGATGAACGTGGTAGGCGTCACCCACGTTGCATCTCTGCATACTTCCTACAAGGGCCATGGAGATGTGGCCCATGCTCTCATGGAATGCACCCTGACTGGCCAGGAAGTGGATGTTTAGCCAAGAAGTAACACAGCTTAATCATCTCCACTATCCATTTCGAGTCCTTTTTGATGTTCGGCATAGGAAATGAAGAGACAGGTATCCCTACGAAGGGCTTTCATTCTGCTCAAGTAAAACGGGATGGCTCTCCTAATGTCCAGTAAATATAGTCGCCTCTCTGAATCAGACTTCAGGTCAGGAAAGACGGTAGGTAAGGAGACCTCCGCTTGGAGATGAAAGTCTGAGATGATTTTTGGGAGAAATGTGATGTCATAGAGTAATGACACTCCTTCCCCATGGAAGTGTAGGTAAGGAGGATCACACCTAAGTGCCCTCAGCTCACCCACTCATTTGGCAGAGGTAAGGGGGACCAGAAGGGCCATTTTCCAGGATAATAGTTGAAGGTCGCACGTGAGCATTGGTTCAAAGGGTTGCCAAGTTAAACGATGTAGAACAAAGGATAAGTCCCATGCAGGGGTGGGTTCTCTCACTGGAGGGTGAAGACGTATCAGGCCCTTTAGAAAGTGTTTAGTGTTTAGTGTCCAGGTGGGCGAACACAGAGGAGCCACTTGTGCAATTATGGTGGGCGGAGATGGCTGTGAGGTAGACTCGCAAAGACTCCACGGACCCCCAAGAAGAGCCTTTGACTCGAACGTTCTCAATGCCTCTACCCCGCCTCCTACCACCCATCCCACCGACATTAGTCTCCACCAACATCTTGTAGCTTGGAGATGTATAACAACAGATAACTGGGTACTGTCCATCATCTCCTGAGGTATTGAATAGAATTCATTCATCTCCCCCCCCATGGGAATCGTCACCACTCCTCTATCGACAACCCTACTCTACAAAGTACAATCCCTTCTTCTCAAGAAGGCCATAGAATCAGTACCCCCAGACTCACAGGGATGTGGATTCTACTCACGGTACTTTACAGAACCCAAGAAGGATGGTGGACTCCAGCCAATTATGGACCTGTGCGCCCTTAACCATTTCATCATCTACTGCAAGTTCCGAATGACAACTCTTTTTCAGATACTTCCACTACTGCAGGAGGGGATCTGGATGGCCACAATTGACCTCCAAGATGCATACTTTCACATCAACATCAGGGAAGAGCACAGACCAGGGCTTTTTTTGTAGAAAAAATCCAGCAGGAACTCATTAGCATAATAGGCCACACCCAGCAGCAGAAACTCATTAGCATCTAAGGCCACACCCCCTGACTGCACTGCTCATTAGCATATTAGGCCGCATTCCCATGTTACCAGAAGTGTGGTCATCCAGCCACACCCACCTTTTGCTTCTTATTCTGTTTACCTTGTTTGTTGTCCGTGGAGTCCTGGACCACAAAGAAGATAAGTCTGGATGCACAAAGAGAGAAATGCTATACAGGAGGAGACACATATGCAATCATTCCCTATGGCTCTTATTTGGTTGTTTTTAAAAAAATATTTTCACTGGGGTCAAGACTATTTTGACTTTTCAGTGCTTTTCAAACAAACTTTCCTGAAGCTCTTTAAGCTTTTCAAGATACAGCCTGTACAAAGTAGTCAAATATGAGTCATCACTAATTTTCAGATCAAAACCAGTGGAAGATGTGAACAGCTAAGTCTAGCATATTTTTCCCCTGGGGTTTACATGAAAAACATTAGGTAGGGATGCAAAACCCACATGAAATGTCCAGAAAGCAATTTGCAAAGCAAAAGACTGGATTTCTGACCACTGTTCTTCATGGGCCTTTCCTGAGGACTCCACACTCATTGTCCATTGTGACATCAGCATGAATTCCTCATGCTGAAAACAGTAGCGGTTATGCACATTCCTCATCATTATAAAATGGAAGTAACCATGTACCCATTTTTAAAGATATATCAAACCCACCATTACTATTGTAGAATGCCTAAAAGATAATTATTTGCTTATATTATACTTAACTTTTATTCCTTTAAAAATCTGATAAAAAGGCTACACATTTATTGTCCTGGATGATTCCTATACTTACTAGGATATACACATTGACACATTTGATGATATAATAATAATAATAATAATAATAATAATAATAATAATAATAATAATAATGTACCGAACTGACATGCACAGTTGCTTATGTATGTCTAAACAGTCTGCATGTACTCACTTAACCATAGTAAATGCTGACTCACAGTTAAAGAAGGCATGTTATGTCCACGAAAGTCCATGCCATAATATAGGAGTCAACAACTTCTTTTGAGTTTGTGAGCACCTTTGGAATTCTGACATGGTGTGGTGGGCACAGCCACAAAATTGCTGCCACAGTTAAGATCCTCATGCCGTGGGGCAGCTGCCGCCAAAGCAATGTTTTCAAAAATTTGCACAGCCAATCAAATCTGATGGCCAATCAGAGCCCTTGCTGAGTATAAGCCCCACCTGCCCCTGCCCACTTGCTAAAAACACTTGGCAGGCATCAATGAAGGTGTTGGCATGCACTATGGCATCCCCGAGCACCACACTGGGGACCCTGCTATAATATATCTTTTAGCCTTAAAGGTGCCACAAGACTACTTTTTACTTTATTTTGAAATTCTTAAAAGTATGGGAAAACATGGAATAACTGGATAATTCTTAAGATTTGGGGAGCACAATGAACTTAGCCTTTATTTTTACTTGCCTTCAGCTTCTGAACAATCAGCACCTCATGTCATCAGATTTTCAAATTTGAAATCATGAGGATTAGCGGTGGGGGTGTCAGACCCCCAAAGCAGGAGAACAAACCCACGTTCCAAAGAAGTAAGATTTATTTCCAAAGCATGGTTGATCATGAACATACAGAGAATTGTCCAGAATGACTACAATACACAGGGGCAGTATAATATAGGAACTTCAAACTTGGTTAACCCAATGGGCTAAACTCCCTCGCAAGGGAGTTGATTAGAAAAGGCGTGAAGCAGCCTGAGAACTCCAACGGCTCATACCATAAACACAAGTTCAGTTCACACGGGAATCTAATTAAGCAAGGCAAGAAGACATAACACTCCATCGTCCACCTGTAGGAGAAGCTTGGCAGTTACAGTCGCATACCAGAAGAGAATAACACGGGGAGGGAGGGAAGAGGGACACATCCCAGAGAAATGGCAGCTCGCTGACATACTGCCCACCCGAAAATACCACTCACCCACCGTCTCCCGGCCTGGGCGGGAGATCTCCCGGTTTGCCCGGGAGACCTCCAGGTTTGCCCGGGAACTTCTTGTGAAACGCCCGAACATGATAAGGGGCCCGAATATCCCCTTCTTCCACCCATTCGCGGTGCTGGGGACCGAAATCAACCCATTCCACAAGATACCACAGTTTACCACGTTTGAGCCGGGAATCAAGAATGCCAGAAATTTCATAATGTTCCTGGCCGTCCACCAAAACAGGAGGTGGTTGAACATTACTGTCCCTCCATTGACATTGACCAGTATCTTTTTTCAACAAACTGACATGGAATACAGAATGTAAAGATTGTAAGTTTTTAGGCAAAAGTACATCAACAGCCACACCATTCAACACTTTGCGAACCTTGAATGGACCAATGTATTTCCAACCCAGTTTTTTACTGGGACGTAACATTTTAATGTTTTTTGTGGAAACATAAACCGAATCACCAGGTTTGATATCCCATTCTTTGGCCCTATGTTTATCAGCTTGCACTTTATATTTTTCTTTAGCCAAATCAAGAGTGTGACACAGTAGAGGCCAAGCTGATTGTAGAGACTGGCACCACGAGTCCGCATCAGAATGGGGTTTGGAGTCATCCCCCGACCTGTCAAGAAAAGGGAGAGGAGGGCTATCGTATCCAAATACAGCTTTAAAAGGAGACATACCAATGGAAGAATGAACCGTATTGTTATAACAATATTCTGCTAAGGGGAGCAAGTCACACCAATCAGATTGTTGATAGTTTGTGAAACAACGCAAATATTGTTCCAAGGTTTGATTAAGACGTTCTGTTTGTCCGTCAGTCTCGGGATGGTAAGCGCTGCTCAATCCCTGCTCCACCCCCATGAGAGACAACAATTCCCGCCAGAATTTAGAAACAAATTGGGTCCCCCTGTCTGAAATGACCTTGGCAGGCAAAAGATGGAGGCGGACCACGTTACCGAAGAAGGCTTTAGCCAAAGCCTGGGCAGTGGGCAAGCTAGGGAACGGTACAAAATGAGCTTGCTTAGAGAACAAATCAACCACAATCCAAATCACTGTTTTCCCTTTGCTGGGAGGCAAGTCAGTGATGAAATCCATAGAAACCACTTCCCATGGCCTGGAAGGGGTGGGGAGAGGATGAAGGAGTCCAGCCGGCTTCCCCCGTTGGGGCTTGGACAGTGCGCAGGTCTGACAAGAGCGTACGAACTCCAGAAGATCTTTGCGCATGTGTGGCCACCAGAACTGTCTGCGTAGGAGTTGGAGAGATTTGACGAAACACCAGTGGCCCGACAGTTTGGAGCCATGCGCAGAGTGCAGGATGTCCCTGCGAAGAGAAATTGGGACATAAAGCCGGTGGCTGGAGTAAACAAACCCCTCGGGGTCGCGCACACAGTCAGGAAAGGCACGAATCACAGTCTCATCCTCACTGGAGAAGGCAGAACGGTATTTAGCTTTCCAATCCCCCGCAGGAGGGGGGGGTGGACTTGCGGCCACCGAAGAACTCAGAGGCGTGGGAAGCTTCCTAGCCCCTCCCAGTTGCTTTGGAGTGAA
>NW_015170904.1:77935-111061 GCF_001447785.1 Gekko japonicus | reverse complement strand
GGTGGAATGACAGGACCCAGACGATCCGCGATGCGATCGTCCACCATCTGGTGCATGGCGTTGAAAACTTCTGTCACTGTCCTCATGAGATCCTGCACCGACCTCTCGAGCTCCTGGATCCTGCCATCCTGGGATGCCCCCCAGTCTGGCTGCTCTTCCCGCTCGTCTCGTCCGGTCGCTCTCTCCTCCGGCCAAAACTCATCCTCCCCTCGATAAGCCACAGCCGGGCAACTCCGGGGTCTTTCAGGATAAGATCCCGGTTCAAAAAGGCTTTCTCGGGGCCCACTGCCCCGATGAACAAACGTTTCCCTGGTGCCTTGGGTATCGAACATAGTCCAATCCTCTGAGGCTTTGACCTCTTGTTTTCCCCAATGCGATGGGGTAGGAGGAGGCCAAGGAATAGTCTCATGCCTCGGGATCGCTCCCCCAACGGCACCTCGGGCTTCCATGTAGTCCGATGTTAAGGCAGTGGCCGGGACGGCACCTCGGTCCTCTGCCCAGAAAAATGATTTCCCTTCGGCCCCGCTCATGATCGATGTCAGACTTGCCCCTGTGTATTGTAGCGATTCTGGACAAAATGTCAGACCCCCAAAGCAGGAGAACAAACCCACGTTCCAAAGAAGTAAGATTTATTTCCAAAGCATGGTTGATCATGAACATACAGAGAATTGTCCAGAATGACTACAATACACAGGGGCAGTATAATATAGGAACTTCAAACTTGGTTAACCCAATGGGCTAAACTCCCTCGCAAGGGAGTTGATTAGAAAAGGCGCGAAGCAGCCTGAGAACTCCAACGGCTCATACCATAAACACAAGTTCAGTTCACACGGGAATCTAATTAAGCAAGGCAAGAAGACATAACACTCCATCGTCCACCTGTAGGAGAAGCTTGGCAGTTACAGTCGCATACCAGAAGAGAATAACACGGGGAGGGAGGGAAGAGGAACACATCCCAGAGAAATGGCAGCTCGCTGACAGGGGGATGAATACAAGCGTGTTTGATTTTCTAATGTCTTCTTACTGGGGATAAATGGCCTTGAAGACCACCTGTACCCAACACACATTGGTACTTCACCTTGTAGTATACAGCAGCTGAAACAGAGACCTTTAATAATAGTATTTAAAAGAATTCAAAGCTACCAAAAGTGTGCTCCATTCTTGATAGACATTTAATAGATTACACTAGGCTACAAGATGCTCTCTGTGATACATGGGGAAGGTAAGCATGGTGGATGTTTCATTACAAGCAGTGTTAACATTATACCTGAGGAACCAGTTGCTTATTTTAATTATAATTACACATCTTGGTAATGGACTAGGCTGGTACATATTGTGCCAGGATTAGTACTCTTCCATAAGAATATCCCATATTAAAAACATACAAGTGTTCTGGGCCTCAGTCTTTTACAAGTTTTTTTTAAACTTGAAAATAATAACCATTGTGTGTGTGTGTGTGTGTGTGTTCAAGAATAATTTCCTTCCCCCCCATCCCCTGCCCCTTACAAACAAGTAGGAAATACAAAACTAAATTTACCACTGTTACCTGGTATTTTAAAAATGGTGGAAAGCTATCACAACAACGACTTGTGCTGAACTTGGTAGACCTTATTGACGTTGTTTTAGGGCTGCCAGCTCTGGATTGGGAAATACCCGGCGATTTGGGGGCTAGAGCCTGGGAGGGCATGGCGTGGGGAGGGAAGGGACTTCAGCAGAGTATAATGCTGTAGAGTCTACCTTCCAAAGCAGCTGCTTTCTCCAGGAGAACTGACCTCTGTCACCTGGAAATCAGTTGTAATAGCAGGAGATTTCAAGCTACAAACTGGAGTTTGGCAACCCTACTTTGGTTAGATTTTGACACATACTTTAAATGTGCTTGACACATAAAGGCATTTGAAACAGCCACAATCTGAAAGCCCCTTTGAACTGCTCCCCCTATGGTATCTACTTCCACATGGCAAGCTTGTGGTCAAGTGTGTGGTTAATTTTTTTTTTAGAAATTTATTTAGTAATACTGATCAGTATTAATATTATTAAAGTCAGAAAATGAAGTACTATTTTTATCCCAGCACACTAGAAACTGGTGATGAACATTATAGGGTAAAGCAGCAAGCCACATTTGCAGCTACATAACTTTGTACTGCTACTTCAAAACTTCACGCCAACCTGACTTACCAGGGTTCTAATTTTCTGAACTGGGTACTTAACTGCCACCACACAGAGCAATTTGAAATGGCACATAAAACTGCTTCTGGCTCAGAATTTGAACTATAGTTCTAACTACAGTTAGCAAAAATGCCTGTGCGTGCAAAATATTAACCAAACTTAGCTTCAAACTGAAATGCAGGGAGGTAAAAGCCTCCCAAAGTAGAAAATTAAGAAAACTCCAGAAAAGAGTGAAAGGTGGGAATTAAGAAAGATTTTCTTAGCCAGGATAAGTGTATATGCATTTGAAATTTTGGCCCATTGAATTTCTTTGCACAGAAAATTAAGAAGAAAGAAGAGGTTTAATTTTCACAGAAGAAAATTAAACCTCTTAGTTCCCATAAGAGGATATGGACACATCTCATGAATTCCTGAAAAACTGCCTTCCAGAACCCATTTATTTTCCAATACACTAATTGTTTGATTACAAGCAGTTCAACTCCCTCATTTTCCCCCTCCTCCCCCACAGGATAATAGGATGCAATGTGGTTAAAATGAAATGTGGCACACATAATGAAAATGATAATCACACTGCCAGGCTTGTAGATCAGAAGTAGCAGCACATCTCCTTCACAAAGCATCCTCCTCGTTCATATCATAGCTGCAGTTCGCTGTGAACAGGCACTGACATCTTGATAGCTTCTAGTTGAACATCTTTAACAAAATGTGGAATCCTATTCTGAAAGGGAAATCAATCACCTATCCTTTTGGATGGGTCTAAGGATCACTGCAATAGAAAATTGAAAAATGCAATGGATTTAAAAGAAAACAGCTAGAACTGAGACCTATCTTTATGAGAACTTCATAGGTTCCTAACCCCATGGTCAAGTCTTGGCAGAATACAGGTAATATGGCTCCTTGGTGCATTTACACTGTGTATAAGGAAAGAATACTGTGATGGATTGCAGAGAAAAGCTGCTTGGTACAGAGAGTCAGGGAGGTTGTGCGTTAATCTACCCTGGAGAGAAGAGCTTATGTGATTGGCTGCTATACTCGCTCTCTGATTGGCCAACATCAGCTGAGAGAAGAAGCAAAACAGCTGAACTGGAGGGAGAAGAGGTCTTTCGCTTTTAGGTAAAGGTAAAGGTTCCCTTGCTCGAAAGCCAGTCGAATCCGACTCTAGGGTTGCGGTGCTCATCTCCGTTTCAAAGCCGAAGAGCAGCGCTTTTAGTCTTTTGCAATTTCGTCTTTCACTTTTTTGTCTTTGTCTGAAAACTAACGTCTGGATCAGTAGCCAGAGGGTTTGGCTTGTGAGGGAAGAGACATTTGGGAGTCAGTGTTTTCTAACAGGCAATAGTCAAAAAAGTACTTCTACACAGAGAAGAAGAGAAATCCCATTGTCTTAAATATATTAAAACTGTTCTGAGGGAGAACTTAGATTCTCAATCAGGAAAGCTACAGAACAGACAAAGGACACTGGAGAAGGATTTGGCAGAAGGTCTGGGTAGTTAGAGTGAACTCCCATACAAGCCATATAGTAAAAGGAGTTACTGCTTCTTAGAGACAAGGAGAATCACTTCCTGCCAGTGAAAGGGGTTGGGAAGAGAACCCTGGTGTGTGACAAAGGGGAGAAGCTTAGACACCTCAGGAGTTAGTGAAAAGCTGTAATATCTATAGGAAAACCTAGAACTCTGAAGGAAGACATCTAGAAACTTTAAGCAAATGCTGTCCTCCAGAAGAAACATTAGTAAGAACTGTGTTAGTGCTGAAATATACTGAACAACGTACCTCTCAAAGAAACTAGAAAACCTTGAAACAAAACTACAAATACACTCTCTTGAAAGTTCTAAGAATTCATCGCAAACTTAATGATCATGTTGTAATTATTTTCATTCATGCTTTAGCAAGTACTGCATTGTATTTTATTTCAATCTTCAATAAACAGTTTAAAATTTTAAAAACTCTGTATATATATATTTGAAAGTTTTTACCTCAACAATCTCAAAACCTTGACTATTCCTCATATACATATAATTCCTGCCTTTTAAATAAAATCTCTATTCTGTTTTTGAAAGTTAATTTGTCTCAAGTGCCATTTCATAAGGGTTTATAAAACAGGACAGCTCCTGTCTTTCTCTCAAGTTCCTGTACTGGGTCTAAAGCCTAAACAAATATCTAAACAAAGGGTGGGACAGTTTCAAGTTTATATAAAAGGGAGAGAGAAGATATACATGCTACTGTAAGGTGACACAGACACTGAGGGGAATTGAAGTTTTGGCGGGAAAAATCTGCCAGACAGTTGAGGAGACACAGGGGTTCGTCACAACCACATACCCTACAGAATATGCAGGTGTGGGTGGCTGAGAAAACCTGGTTATGGGAATGAGAAATTTTACAAAATTTTCCCATGTCTATGTTTAAGCTTCAAAACGAGCACAGCTTGACAAATCCCAGGTGCCAGGTCACTCTGGCACCTAAACATTTCATTGTAGCACACAGTATTTTTAGCAATTAATTTATTGTACTGTCTCTTGGCAATCCTCAGTCTTACTACAAAGCTTATTTAACCTTTTGCACCAGAACTTTTTAATATATGACAAAAATAGGTGTGCATGAAGTTCCTGTCATTGTACATTTATACATATGGTTAACTTTACACCATTCAGTGGTGGTTGATCAATATATTTCTTAATCAGTTGCCTTCTATATTGGCTCCAATATTTACTTCAATGAAACTTTTTAAAAGGATTAATGGGTTTATGAGGAATTAGAAAGAAATTAGGTAAGGGTTAAAGGCTAGCTTTGTGTTGTAGTGATAACAACCAGGGGCTACCCCTATATCAGTATATTCTCAACATGGCCCTATCTGTGGATACATAAACCCAAAGACTGCATCCATGAAAAGATAAGGCAGATCTTTCTACAAACCTGGAAAAAAAAACAGGTTTACAGAAAAAGGAGCAGGTTTGTAGCTTGGGGATCCAGCCGAATCCGGGCCTCCTGTTGGATAAACAGGTGGCAACAGCTACCAGGGATTCCTTTTACCAGCTTCATCTATGAAGAACTATGAGGTGGAACCAGAGATATGATCAAGGAAGAATGCACAAAGACTATTCCTGTAGCCAAAAGAAACAAGAAGCCCAAAAGGATGACAGATGAAACTCTTAAAATAGCTAGATAGACAAGAAGCAGTAGGCAACAGTATCATTCCAGCAACTTCCACATAGGAAAAAAGAGAACTGTTATAGCAACCAGTGCAAAGAAATAAAAGAGAGCAACAAAAAAGGAAGAACAAGAGATCTGTTCTACAAGATCCAAGAAATTAAAGGGAAGTTTAAAGCACAGTTAGTCATGCTGGAAAATCAACATTGAAATACACTGACTGAACAAAATACATTGACTGAACTGGAGAACTATACAGAAGAGATATAAACAGATTCCTTCCAAGAAGAATCTTTTGAAGAAGAATCTGCATTTTTAGAAAGTTAAGTGAAAGCTGTACTCAAGGCAACTGGGAGAAATAAATCACTGGGAGCAGGCAGGATATTAATAGAGCACTTTTGAACCACAGAAATTGAGTCCATCAAAATCTTAATAAGAATATGCCAGCAAATGTGGAGAACAAAACAATGGCCCAAAGACTGGAAATGCTCAATCTGCATTCCAATTCCAAAAAAGGAGACATCAAAGACTGCAGCAACCATTGGACCACTGCATTAATTTCTCATTCAAGTAAAGTGATGCTCAGAATCTTACAACAAAAACTGTTACCGCATATGGAATGAAAAATGCCAGATGTTCAATCAGGAATCAGAAAAGAAGCAGTAACCATACTTTACATGGGTTACTGGAACGAACAAGAATTTTAGAAGAAAATCATAGATTACAGTAAAACTTTCAATTGTATGGATCATTTATTTATTTATGTATTTATTTATTTTTGCGATTTCTATCCCGCCCTATCCAATAGCTCAGGGCGGCTATTGAAAAGTTATGTTTGGTTTTAAAAGAAATGGATATGCCACAACATCTGATTGTTTTGATGTGCAACCTATACCCAAAACAAG
This sequence comes from Gekko japonicus, assembly GCF_001447785.1. Lineage (NCBI taxonomy): Eukaryota > Metazoa > Chordata > Lepidosauria > Squamata > Gekkonidae > Gekko > Gekko japonicus. The sequence goes on along the minus strand of NW_015170904.1, from coordinate 104,849 downwards.
AAGGTACTTTTAGGACAAAATAAGGAGAAACAAAATGGTTTCCAAATGGCAAAGGTGCCAAACAAGGATGTATTTTATCTCCCTGCCTCCTCAATCTATATGCAGAACACACCATAAATCAAACTGGATTAGATTTAGATGAAGGTGGAGTGAAAACTGGTGGAAGGAACATTAACATTTTGAGATCTGCAGATGACATCACATTACTGGCAGAACATAGTGAAGACCTGAAATGACTACTGTTGAGGGTTGAAGCAGAAAGTGCCAAAGCAGGATTAAAGCTGCAAACTGATAGAAGTTATGACTACTGGGGAATTATACAACTGACAATGAAGACATTGAAATTGTTCAAGATTTTCTATTCCTTGGCTCCATCGCCAACCAAAAGGAAGACTGTGTCCAAGAAATCAGGAGATTGAGACTGGGAAGGGCAGCCAATGAAGGAACTAGAAAAGATTCTCAAAGGTGAGGATGTGTCACAGGTGACCAAGATAATTCATACCTTTTCTTTATTCTGTATTCCCCTAAAAAGTTCAAAATATTTTTTAAAAAAGATAATTCATACCATTGTTACTATGTATGGGTGTGAAAGCTGAACAATGAAGAAAGCTGACAGGAAGAAAGTTGATTCCTTTGTGCGCTGTTGTTTTATGGATACTGTGGACTACGAAAAAGACAAATCAATGGGTTCTAGATTAAATCAAGCCTGAACGCTCCCTGGAAGATAAAGTGACTAAACTGAGGCTATTGTACTTTGGTCACATTATGAAAATACAAGAGTCACTGGAAAAGACAATGTTGGAAAAGTTGAAGGCAGCAGGAAAAGAGGAAGACCCAACATGAGATGGATGGACTCAATCAAGGAAGCCTCAGCCCTAAGTTTGCAAGACCCAAGCAAGGCTGTTAAAGATAGAACATTTTGGAGGACATTAATTCATAGGGTTGCCAGACGTCAGAACCAACTTGATGGCACTTAACACACACACATACACACACACACACTTCAGAAAGTTTCTCTCAAAGTTAGCATAATGTGATATGTTTAGAGTTGCCACCTTTTTCTGATGGATTTCTGTGCCCTGGACAAAAAGGGTAAAATCAGTCAGCACAGCTTTGAACAGCATAGAGATGATGGGTAAAGGCTTTTGTTGGTGAATTTCTGCCGTACTTGCCATTCACTCACATGGGCAAAAGAGTACTGGCAGAAAGAAAAGTTAGGAATTAGAATTACCAGCAGAATTTTGCTAAAGTTATGTTCAGAACAAAATATCAGAATTTTTTCCTGAAGGGAAAAATTGAATTTCCACATGACATTTCTTAGAGGGGTTTCATACATTCCTATTAGGAACCTTTGGGTGGCAATTAGCTGCAAATGGTATCAAGACAAAAATAAGAGAAAATCCACAATGGATAGCTTAACATATCTCAGTTAAGTTAAAACAGGTCTTAATTAGATTACATGATACCTCAAAGACATTTTCTATGTTATGGAAAAAAACACTGAGTTAGGCTTTTTTTTTAATAAAAAAAATTTGCTTTGTATGTTTGTGTTCTTGTGTAAATTTGGAACAGATCCCTCCCCCTTCAAGATAGGAAATCATAAAAGATAAAGCCTTTGAAAACAATGCTATTTCTCTTTTGTATTCTCTTGTGCCAACAGATACTCCCAAAACATGTCCCACCTTTTCCCTTCCTCTGTATCAGATGCAACAGGAGGAGGAAAGGTGGGGCACTATTCAACTAGGAACTGGCACAGTAAATGTAGCCAAGATTTTGAGTTTATACTAGACACAAAATTGCTTGAGAATTTTGCACACGTGGAAGCCTAAGAAAACTGCTCCTGTGCTACATGATGAGCAGCCTATTAAAATCAGTGGGTGTCACTGGATCGAAGTTACATTATCCCGCCCTGACCTGGATAACTCAGGCAAGCCTGATCTTGTCAGATCTCAGAAGCTAAGCAGGGACAACCTTGGGAAGTATTTGGATGAGAGACCTCCAGAGAATACCAAGGTCAGAGGCCAGCGGCAGGCTATCAAGTCACTTCTCTGAATGTCCTCTGTGCCCCAGTAGTAGTCGCCAGAGGTTGCCATGACTTCCAGGCATGGGCACACACACATGCATACATACACAAATGCAAAAAAAAAAAAGGATATCATAGCCAGTAGGTGTTGGCTTATAGTATTTGTGTGTCATTTACACACTTGCTTGAGCTTAAACATGTTTGTTTCTACCAGTAAGCAGTTGAAAGAGTAAGTAATACAACTCAGAGCCTGTTCCAGAAAGCATTAATGGCAGTAATAATTTCAGGGGATCGAGCTGCTTTGTCTGATGCACAGCTGGAAAGAACTACCCAAAACGAGAACATGATCTGCACAACTTTCCACAGACTTTTCACATTGCTGTGTTTTCACTGGGTAACTAAACAAAGTCTATACTCAACTCTGAAAAAAAGATTTACCTTGCAAGGTGGAGCCCATGTTCACAAAGGTTGCTTCTTCTTTCCTTGTTCCTGTCATCTCCCTCTATCACACATTCATACACATAGAAGGAAGATCCAAAGTTATCTCCTGAGGATCCCTTTCGCATGGCAGTTCTCAGCAAGTAAAAGTGGAGACAGCCAATAGCGTTGCTTTTTATAACTATATCCAGGTAAGTGGTTTGAATTCATTTAAACATGTTTCCCAATCTATCCTGAAGGCTCCAAGTTGGCTTCCATGTATTTTTCATGTGCTACACTGTGAAATTTGGTACGATGTTCCATAGTATTAAAATTCAAAGTCATGTTTCATACAAAATTTACAAACGGAAAAAATACCAATTCAATCTTCCTTAAAAATTTATTTGTGCATAGTAATCAACTTTGTCCCATTTCTCCAAACTTTTTGCAATACCACATCAGCTGTGTCAAATCTTGATATGAAGAAACCCTTTATAGTTGGCATACATTTAGAACGATCAATTCCTTTCATAAGTGTTCATATGACTGAGCATCAAAAGTATTATTACAATTTTAATTCCAGAGGGATGTTAGTCTTTGCAGCAAAAACAAACCAGAGTCTTGTGGCTCATAAAAGACTTAGGCCCCGTTCACACGAGGCGTTTTGGGCCGGGAGTGGGCCAGATCGGAGACGGAGCAAACGGGCGTGATCCCACGCCAACATCTGGCTGGCGTTGCAGTCCCATCTCCGATCCGGCCCTTCCCCCGATGCGGCGCGTCAAAAGTGAACCACCTACCGAGGTGGTTCATCTGGATGACGCGCCGCAAGCTGGGCCGTCGGATCGCCGGCACGTCTTTGCGCCGGCGCATCCCCGGCTCCTAGCCGAACTGCGCATGCTCCGACATGCGCAGTTCGGCAAGCTCCCTGTCAGGGCCGTGTTTTCTCCCCAGCGTCAGATCGTGCCGGGGAGAAAAGGCGTCGCGGCCAGGGGATCCGTGAGATCCCGCCGCGGCATCTCAACGTTGGTGCGGCTTTTAAAAGCCGCGCTTTTAGAGGCTTTCCCCCTGCCGTGTGGCAGGGGCCTTATAAGGTTTTACTTTAGCAAATGATTCATGGACTAGAGCCCACTGTCCAGACATACAGTTGACTTAAAGCAGTTTGTAACCTAATTCAGATTTAGCTCTTATTTATTTTTTTGCTTAAACATTTATATCTCACCTTTCCCTATATCTCAAGATAGCTAACAATACATAATTAAAACATTATACAACAATAAATCCCCAAATTCTCCTTCAACATAATAAAGCCTAATAAAATCTAATAAAATGATATAGAATGCCGGTAACCGACATTCCATTAAACACCATGCCAGTATCTCCTTCAAGTTCTGAAGATTGGTACTCCCCTCACTTCCTTGAGGGGCCTATTCCCTCATCTGGACCATAGGAGGGAAGCTTCAAGAGATTTCACCATGACTTCAAAGCCTCTCCTTAAATTATCATCCTAAACCTAGTCCAGACCACATAACAGGTTTGCTTTGCGGATATCGCAGTACACATAAGGAACACCTTATACTAGCCACTATGCAAACCTACATGCTCATAGCTAGCACTCCAAGCACACTAAACTTCCTTGAATGGGAACCTGTACCTGAAGGATTTACATCAAGCATTCTTGGGACTCTAACAAAGCGAAGAAACAGATTCGCAAGGCCAGACGGGTGCCCAGAAATAGCCTACAAACGGGCCCAAAAGAGGTAACAACAGAACCCCACTGGTTGTTACCTACAATTCCCAGCTCAGAACAGTCTCATGTAATGTCTACAGTCCAGTCAGAAACCAGCGGAAGAACCCTGCAATCTCCTGAGACACTGCTGCTGATCTAAAAGCCACCATTCCCCAACAGGGAAAAAAAAAACTTTAAAGACAGACTCCAGCACAAAATGGCTACAGTACCATTATCTTTTATTTATTTTTATAACTTAAATTTTTATTTTTTCTTCAACATATACAACATAAACAGTGGTAAAAGAGAATACATTGATTAATAGTAGCATTTATCTAAACATTTAATACAATCATGAAAGGGTTTAACAAATATCTTGGATTTGTCAGCCACTACTGGCTTTCTTTCTTTCTTTCATTTATACCCTGCATTTCTCCCCAGCTCCCCCAGCATAACCAGTTTAAGCAAAACTAGTGAAAGTGTTATTGTTAATTATTGTTATTGTTAATGGTCTCTGTACTTTTTTTGACTACATTTCAATTTCCATAGTTACATCTCACACAGATTTTGCAGTATTTCATGACCCTGTGATGCTATCCTTTTTCCCATCTCTTTAGAACTGCAAATATATATGTCTGCCTAGTGAAGACTCATTACACCAATCTAATGAACTGGGCTCCAAGTTCACAAAAATTTATGGTAGAATAAAAACTTGTTAGTCGTAAAGGCACCACAAGTCTAGAAATACTAAACTTCCAGGTATTTTGAAACCATGGACATGGCGGAAATTTCTGGGATAACGGAAATATATGCAATTCTTACTTTTCTATTGTACCTAATTTCTTTTACTTATTTAACAACTTAAAATACATAATTTATAATTTAGCATAAAATTGTATTATTTGGCATAAATCTCTTTGTGTTCAACAAGCAAAATGGCAAATAAACCTATTATTTGAGACAGAACTGTAAACCCTATGCTACCTTAGCACACACATATCTTAAGTTTTGCCATCTGAGAGGTAGGAAAACAAATTCTATAGTAAACAAAAGAAAGTGTGTTGTTTGGCCAGAAACACTCTCATACAGTCACAACCACTGTATCAGGAAATCAAATTAAGCTTTATAACACTGGAACCCCTGAACTTTTAAATAATGTACTAGTATCATTAAACACATGATAGCATATTAATTGTTGCAGAAATTATTCATATCTAAACAAACATGTTCTTTAAGGTATGCTGTATATGTCCACAGTATATATATAGGAATTATTGTCTAATGCTGTTGATAGCTTTATATCAAAGTTTTCATACTACACATTTTGAATACAACCTTGCCTTAAAAAAACATTTTACTCATTCCAAGAGATAATTTATTTATTGTCTGTACTGTTTTTACAACCGAATTCATAAACAGCAACAAGAGATAATTAACTCACAGGAGTCGGGGGGGGGTTAGTACTCCCATAATTTCCCCATTTTTCTTTTGGGAAATGTTAAAAGTCTTTAGTCTTTTTCATATTATACAATTTGAGTGAGGTCATAAGAAATGCTTCCCTTTTCTTAAAAAGCATTTCACCATTCCAAAACAGAAAATAGTTCACAGGAGGGTTGCTTTTTTTTAAGTAATCCCCCAAATTTTCCAATTTTTAACTAGAAAAATTGGAGGAGGGGCTCCTGAGGAGGAAAAAAAAATGATTTGTTTTCTGAATTTTTAAGATTTCCCCCCCTCAGCCTTTACAGCTCTATATAGGATTCCTGATTACAACCTTAATTGCTGTTGTGCAACCTGTTACAGGAATCAAAGGACTTCCCATGATAAATTGACAAGGTAATCTACCATCATCCCCAGAAGCACAAAATACATCCTTGCTATTGTGGTGCTGAACTCACCTCACTAGTACCTTACATATTTCTAGTTCCAAACTAAATTCAGGTATCATCAGCATCATGTTGGAGGTATCCCTAAAATTTTTCAAAATGAAGAAGGGCTGGGAAGGTTGTACTTCATTTACTTGTAAGTGAACTCACGGTCTTTGAAGTAATAGTCTATACTAGATGGACCATTGATAGAATGCAGCATCACTATTAATAACTTAAATATGGCCATGTAAAAAAAGTAACTCCAGTTAAGAAACAAATGTACTATAAAAGATCTGGTCATCTACATGTTATAACCGGTATTAAATTCCATCATTTCACATCCTAAGATTATCTAATGCTAAGATAAAGAGCCCACTTTCTTATTTGGTCTTACAAAGAAGTTTGCTAAGCTTTCCATCTGCCAAGCAGCAAAAAAATCCCCTAAATTCCTTTGATCTCAACATCCCTTAACATTTTGCATCCCTGTTATGATGGGTACCCTCCCACTCCAACTAAGTGATGAAAGCCTAAAAGGATTTTTACGTACAGTTCTCATTTCTGAGATATTGATATACTGGAACCATTGCCCATAGTCATTTGATGCGATAGTTCCACACCTCTTCACTGAAGAGGACTCGCATCTGTTTTGAGTTCATACCCAATGCAGATATCTTAATGGAAGATTCTCTGTGATGTATTGGGATGGGAAGTCTATTCCAGAAACATATGGACTCAACTTAGTTTTAAAATTTAAAGTAAAGGAGAGTCAACTGTAATTGAAAACCAAGACTTGTCTATTATTGTTTTAAAGTATCAGAATGGACAAAAGAAAGAGTCTTCAGTGAAAAATTTACCATTTTCACAGGAATTGCCTACTAAAACATTATAGTTAGGGAGTTATACACAATTGGGTTTTTCTAAAGTATATATGTGTAGAGATCATAAAAATATATTCCTGTTAGGAAGAACAACATTGACGTTAATATTCCAATAATGATCTCTATTTCTGTCACATCAAAGTAATTAAACATTGTTTACAGGATGTTTTGCACATCAGAAGCAGAAGATGTGTAGTGTGTGTTAGCCAAAATTCTGTTTCAAACATAACTCAAAAATAGTACAAACAGCATCTAACAAAGGCAGGATTATCACTTTGGGAAGGCAAGCGGGAAAATTTCTTGAATAAGTGTACTATTTCTAGCAGTTCCATCCCAGTCCAATAGAACACACTTCAGTATAAATGGACAGGAAACAAACAGTCATGCAGGCCATGAACTCTGGGAGCTCACCTACACACATATATCCTTAAGCCTTCTATGTTGTCTAAAAAGTGGTTCCAATGTTCAAAGAGGGTCAAGGAGAACAAAAAACTGTGGACCAGAAGAAAAATGGCCAAAGTTCAGAACAGCCAATACGTAAAAGGCTGTCCCATCCATTATGCTACCTGTATCCAATGATCCTAAAGTATCTTAAAAGCATTAATTGAATATAGGGCACTGCCTCATATTGTGGGGGAAAGTTACACATTTTATGTAGTCCTGTAATTGTTTTTCTCAACAATTCTTTCTCAAGGATGCTACAACTGGGACTGTAGTTTTAAGGATGTGACCAGCATGGAAGGAAATGGGATATTTAAACCCTTCTTGTACCCTTTTCCCAATGTGAAGTTGCCTCTTCCAAGCTGCTTATACCCTTGTGCGCGCATACATGGGGGAAAGAACTCTAGACTGGTGTCTCCCCAGCAAGGGGCAACAGAAAGAGGTTACATACCCCCTCTCTTTCCCTGCACTAGTCTCCCCTTTGAAATTCTAACCACAGCATCTGCACTCTAAAATTCCAAATACATAAAGGTGAGGCAGCAGGTCATGCAACAACACATCATGCATAGTTCTTCTCGGAGTCAAAACACTGGTCTGTCTAGGTCAGTTCATTTCTTCTAACTGGCAATGACTCTCCAGAATCTCAAGCAGAGAAGGGTCTTTCCCAACATCTGAAATATTGTAACTGGAGCTGCCCATTATATGTATACACAAACATATTAGTGTTAGGTAATTACACAAAGTGCAATTAATTATCCCTTGATGAGGAGGCAGAAACCCTCAGCAGGCTCAGTAATTTCCTGCAACATTTAAATTGGACTACTTATTATTTTTATTTTAAATCAAGGCTTATTCTTAGCAATCAATCCACCTTATCTTCCACAAATAGAGTCAAGTGTGTAGAGCAGTGAAACCACAAGCTACAGATATACTGAGAGATATTAGGGAACTTGCACAGAGGTTAGCTACAGATACGCAGGCCACAATCCATAAGCATGTGTGTACCAGATGCACACAGCGTTCTTCCAGCCATTTGTTCCACAGCAGCTCTCCCACTGCCAAACAGAAAAAATGCTTAAAAGGTTTTGAAAGCATTTTGCAGTTTGGCACGGTGAACTGTAACAGACAAGATGGCTTGAAGAACACTAGTGCAGACATTCCATTGCTTGCATTGTAAGACACCTTGCATGGGTGCAAAGGCAAACTCTCCACTAAATATTGATACAGTACAAATCCCATTCTTTCTAACAGTACTTGTTCAGTAACCTTTAGAAAAAGGGTAGACTTTTGAGACAGAGGCAGAGTTCCTCAGGAGATGCATAGCATGTTTTTATCCCAGCCTTCTCCCAAGGAGCTCAGAGCAACTGGCAACAATAAGGATTCTCCCATCCCCCAGCTATGACACAGGATGCACTGAGAAAGGGTGACTGGCCCAAAGTCACCCAGGGAGTTTTATGGCAATGTAGGGATCTGAACTTGGGTAATCCAGATCCTATTCTAACCTGCTAACCACTACTCCACATTAGAAACAAAAAATATAATGATGGAAGGCACATCCTGGGAATCAGTGGGGTGTTGCACATGCAGCGACCCACCCGTGACTAAAGTTGTGGTCTAAGGCCACTTTTGAAGGTTCAGCCAATAATTTTAAAACACAGGAAATTAATGCTATGTGACTGCCAACGACTAACGGCATTTTAGAACAACTGAAGTAAAAGTGAAGATGAATACTTTGTTAGTCGAATTGTCTTGGAAACATATTTGGCTTTAAGTTCTGATTAGAATATTTTTTCCCATTTATGCTAACACGATGCTCCAGTTACACAATTATTCTCTTGGCAGAGAGATCTGTAGTGCTCTATCGATACACAGAATTGATGCATTGTATCTAACCTAAGGTATGGTTTGATTTACTTTGACTGTATTAGCAATTTGCTGCAGATTTTTTAAAAAACGTAAGCTCAAACTACACAGGAATAGTAGCCAAATTATTGCCAAAGCCCAAAGTGATGGCATGAATGATGAGATTTCTCTAAGTGGTAAACCTTTTGTGAAGCTCCAAAAGTGCTTTAGGGTCAACTTTATAGAACTCAGACTTTTCTTGCCAGTCTTTATTCTCAGCCTTGAGTTTATTTTCACATTGTAAATATTCAGATAGATGTCTGACTAAACTGAAGATCAAATTACACAGCACAGATAAAAGATTTTTTAAGAAAAAAGAAGAACCTTGCTGCTATCCATCTGGTCCAGAAGAACAAAGATTATTGGCTAAAAATGTAAGTAGACATTCACGCACCTAATCCAAATGCCCATGTTAGCAAACATTAGAGAAACAACTGATGCTGGGGGATGACAATGAACAGAGAAATATTCATACCAGCCAAAAGTATACTTTAGGAAATATTAATGTCACCTTAATAGATCATCAGCATGTCTGAAAACAAGGCAGGATCCATTCTTTAGCATTTGGATTTGAGTTTTGTTTTGTTTTTAGTTTTCATGTAATGCAAGTGATACCAAAAAAAGAAAAATCATCATTCCCACAGACATCTCATCTTCCTGCTTCCCTTCACCTTTTTTAGAAAATTGCAAAGCTGGCTCATTCTGTTTAACAGAGAGGGCTCCAGAGTTCTTCCTGCTTTCAAAAGTAGCTGCCTCACAGACTTAAGAACACGTTTGTCAATAACTCTGCTGCACCCATCAAGCAATGCTTCCTGTTCTCTCCTATGAAAAGGAAAATGTCCAAAGTACATCGTAGCATACTCAAAAAAGTTTCAATCTTCTAGAAGAAAATTAGAACCGACATACACATGCGGGTCTGTATTATAATCATGTTCGGTTCCTCGGTCCTTTCATTGTAAAGTACCTTTATACATACCTGCCAGAAGTAGCTAGTAGTTACATTCTAGACAAGAGGTCCCTACTGTGGTGCCCACCAAATGTTTTTCTAAACTTGGCAGGGACAGACTGGGCCTTTGTCAAAAAGCCATCTGATTGGCCACTGGAAATTTGGCAGCAGCTGCCACCCCAACCAGCAGCCGTGGTTGGCTCCATTTCCTCCGTCAGACATTTTGTGGCAGCCATAAAATGGCTGTACCAACAAACATTGTGGGCCCCTGCTCTAGACAAAGGAAGTAATATACCAGGAGGTGAGTAAGAAAACAGTGATAGGTGGCAAATGTTACACCAACAGTGATGTCTTCTTAAACTCCACATTTCTCACCAAGTTTGCCTTATTTATTAAATCCCATTCATTCAGGCTGGGAGGAAAATGCAATGAGCTTAGATGCCCAGATTCCTCAACATTTAATGTTAGAGTTTAAAATTTTCTTGTAAAGTAGAGCCTGTGGCTAAGACCCCTTTCACATTACCGTTGTAAACTGGATGTTATCCGTTGTTGGCCTGTTTCTGAGTAAAGTGATACAGGGACAGGGATTTCATACAGCAAACTTCATCCCATTAATGAGCCGTCTCTGAAGTGTTATGGCCATTTCAAACTGTGCCACTTTTCCCCCACCCTTTTTCACCACACAATTTTCTTCGCTCTTCCCCCCCCAAAGGTTCTAAGTTGAGCACTATAGCACTAAACCAATTTAGTCTCTCAATAAAGTCACAGAATCTCAATGGTGCTGCTATAACACTGAAGTGCTATATTGGTTTAGCATTATAGTGCTCAACTTAGAACATTTGGGGGTTAAAGGTAAAGGTTAGGGGGAGGCAAATTGCTCAGTGAAAAAGGACAGGGGGGAGTGGCATTGTAGGAAGTGGTACAGACATTTTAAACAGCACGCCACAGTTATTCAGAACTGCAACAAAGAGGTGAACATGGAAGAAAACAGTTTCCCTCAAAAGCAGCTCAGCCCCACTTTGCCAACAGGACAAGCAGCTTTGTATGAACAGGTAAATAAAATCCGTTAGCAGCCGGTTGCTAAAACAGTTGGGTCTTAACTGACACAAAAATCCATTACCAACCTGCTACTAAAATGGATTACAAAGGCTGTCTGAAAGGGGCTTAAGACTTATGAAATCGTTTGAGCTTGGGAGGATCCTATCCATCGTCACTGACTTTGAAAAGGACACCCTGCTTTAGTGAACAAAGATAACGTATAGATATGTCTGGGCATTCAATCAACAGCAGAAAAGGATCAGTTGTCACAGTGAGTGCCTGTTTCAAACGGGCATCATTACTTGGGGGGGGGGCACTAGTTGGGGAAGAGGGAAGAGCTGCCTGTAGGAAAGACCTCCACCTGAAACCTTGGAGACAGAGTAGACAATACTGCCCTTGATACACCAGTGGTCAGTATAATGCAGCTTCGTGCTTGGAGCCAGCACAGTGTAGCCATTACCAAGTCAGACTGGGAGACCCAGGTTTGAATCCCTACTCCATCATGGAAGCTTGCTGGGCAATCTTGGGCCGGTCATTCTCTCCAAGTCTCACCCACCTCACAGGGTTGTTACAGCTAAAGGATAAAATGGAAGAGGGCAGAATGATGCTGTAAGCAGCTTTGGGTCCCCGCTGGGGAGAACACTGAAATACTAGTTGAAATATAAATTAAATAAATAAATAAGTGCATGTTACTAATCCTGCTTGTTGCTGTTCCATTTTTCTTTTGATGAGGACTGTTTAAAAATATTAGGTCAGAGAAGAAAAAAGACAGGTTGCTTACCTGTAACTGGTGATCTTCGAGTGGTCATCTGTGCATTCACACCCTTGGGAATACTCTGCGCCTGCGCTGACCTTCTCGGTACCGATAGCTAGCAAAAGGGATTTTCGCGCCTCTCCCAGGTCACGCGCCGGCTCCACTGCGCATGACCAAGGAGGGGCACGCAGATCCCGCCAGTTCCTTCTGACCGCCGCCCAACAGCCTTCAAAGAAACAAGATGAAGGGCCGAGAGCAGAGGGGAAGGAGGGCGGGTGGTGTGAATGCACAGATGACCACTCGAAGATCACCAGTTACAGGTAAGCAACCTGTCTATCTTCTTCGTGGTCTCTGTGCATCACACCCTTGGGAGAATAGCAAGCAATAACTCTTACCTGGAGGAGGGGCCGAGGCCCTACACCTGCGCCGTCTGCAAGATAGACCGACCCAACGCCACACGACGAGTAGACCGGACATCAAGGGCATAATGCTTCACGAAGGTGAGCGGAGTAGCCCAAGTCGCAGCGTTGCAGATGTCCTCCAATGGCATCCCTCTCAGGAAAGCTGTGGAAGCCGCCACCGCCCTTGTAGAGTGGGCGCGAAGTTGACCTGGAAGAGGTCTCTTAGCCAAAGCGTAACATAGCTTGATTACTTCCACAATCCACCTGGACAACGTCTGGGAAGAGATCTTCTTCCCCAGAGAGGGCATACTGTGAGCAACAAACAAGGCTGGAGACTGACGAAAAGACTTGGTCCTGCCCAAATAGAACAGCAACGCCCTCTTAACATCCAGAGAGTGCAATTTCCGTTCCTCTTCATTGGCAGGAGACGGGAAAAATGACGGCAAAACTATATCTGAACGTAGATGAAACTCCGAAACGACTTTCGGTAAGAAGGAGATGTCCAAAGACAACGACACCCCATGAGGGGAAAAAATCAAGTATGGTGGATCACACCTTAAAGCAGACAACTCACTGACTCGACGAGCAGAAGTAATGGCCACCAGAAACGCAGTCTTGAGCGATAACAACTTTAGAGAGCAAGTGGCCAGTGGTTCGAAGGGTTTTCCCATCAAAAACCGCAAAACTAAAGCCAAATCCCAGGCCGGAGTCGGAGAACGACGGGGAGGGTACAGGCGAATAAGACCTTTACAAAACTGTTTCGTCTGAGGATGCGAGAAAACTGAAAACCCATCAATAGATGGATGAAAAGCTGACACCGCAGCTAAATACACCTTAACTGAAGAAAAACTGAGTCCCAAGTCCATTCTGGACAAAATAAACGCAAAAATAGACCTCAAATCCACTGGCGGAGGAGGTAAATTGGAAGAACTCAAGTACTGTAGGAATAAATCCCACTTCTTTGCGTAAGACGTCCTAGTAGACAGTTTACGACAATTCAACAGGACCTCATTGATACGGTCATCCATCACTGAAAGCGTATTTCCCATAGAGTCAACTTGAGACTCAGAGGATCGTAGTGAAGGACCTGGCCTTCCTGAGCTTGGAGGAGATCCAACTCCTGCGGGAAGTGTACGAAGGATCCCTTGGCTAACCGCAGCAGTGTCGGAAACCACACCTGCCGAGGCCACCAGGGGGCTACCAGGAGACAATGGGGCTTGTCCTGTTGTATTTTCACAAGCACCCTGTGGAGCAGCGGAATCGGAGGAAATAGGTATAGAAAGTCGTGAGCCCACGACATCAACAGACCGTCCCCCATTGACAGAGGGTCCAACCCCGCTCTGGAGCAAAACCTGGGACACTTCTTGTTCAATCGAGTTGCAAAAACATCGATGTGGGGATGTCCCAGATGTTGAAAAAGAGGAAGGAGATACTTTGAGTTCAACTCCCATTCGTGGTCCGATGCTCCCCCTCTGCTCAGGAAATCCGCTTGTTGGTTCAAAGTTCCTGGCAGATGGGCAGCTTGGAGAGTGATGTTCCAATGAAGGCACTCTTCCCATATGTCCATAGCTAGCCTGCAAAGGGACCTGGACACGGTCCCGCCCTGGCGATTGATATAAGCCATCGCAGTTGTGTTGTCCGTAAAAATCAACACATCCTTCCCTACAACCTGTCTGAGTAGGGATCTTAGGGCAAACTTTACGGCCAGCAGTTCCAGATAGTTGATATGATGACTCTTCCAAAGGGGTTGCCATGGAGCACCCACACAAGTGTCGTCTGTATGAGCACCCCAACCCCACAGGGAGGCATCTGTGGTGATGGACATTACGGGAACTATCGGTTGGAACGGTGCACCCGCCAACAGATTGGTGTCCACGAGCCACCACTGCAGGGAGACGAGGACCTGCGGAGGCACTACCAGTTGAAGGCTCGGAGGATGGATGGAAGGGCGAAATTTCTTTAGAAACCACAGCTGCAACGGGCGCATGCGAAGGCGTGCATATTCGATCACGGAAGTGGTGGCTGCCATGAGACCCAAGATCCGCTGAATGTGGACCGCTGATGTCACGTTGGACTGGAACAAACGTTGAATTTCCAGACGAATGGTATCTGCCCGTTGGCGAGGAAGGTACGCCCGAGTGGCTAGGGAGTCTATGACAGCTCCTATGAACTGCACGCGAGTTGCAGGTTGCAGCATGGATTTCTGTAAATTCACCAGAATTCCAAGGGAGGAGAGGACCGACAAAGTAATGGTGATGTGTTGAAGGAGACATTCCTTCGAATCTGCCACCATTAACCAGTCGTCTATGTATGGAAAAATCTGGATGCCCTGAAGACGAAGGTGGGCGACGATCACCACCATTACCTTCGTAAAGACCCTGGGGGCGGTAGAAAGCCCGAAGGGGAGGGCTTTGAATTGATAATGGTCCTCTCCGACAGTGAATCTGAGGAATTTTCTGTGACGAGGGTGGATGGAGACGTGAAAATAAGCGTCTTTGAGATCTAAAGTGACCATCCAGGTCCCTGGAGACAGGAGTGGTAAGATGCTTTGCAAAGTGGTCATACGAAACTTTTTGTAAATGATGAATCGATTGAGAAATCTTAGATCCATAATTGGACGAAGTCCTCCGTCCTTCTTGGGGACCGTGAAATATCTGGAATAAATCCCCTGGCAACGATCCGCCATCGGGACTGTCTCTATGGCGTTTTTCAGTGTCAGGGATTGTACTTCTTGAAGCAGGACGGGTGACGTCGGGGTTCCAATGAAATGGGAAAATTTGGGGACCTGAGAAAACTCTATGAGATAGCCATCTCTTATTATAGAATGAACCCATTTGTCTGTAGAAATGTCCAGCCATGCGTGAAGAAAAGGAGCGAGGCGAGTATGAGCGAGACGGTTGAAGTCAAAGCCCCTGCTTGGGATTTTTAGGAAACTTCGACTTATAGGCACCAGACGATTGTCCTTTGTTCTTAGGGGGGAAAGACCTTGACTGAGAAGAGGGAGGTCTTTGCCATTGATCCGTAGGTGATTTACTGTACGGTTGTCTAGTAGGCCAAGGTTGTCTAGGCCACTGCTTAGTTTTAGAGTACTTAGGTGGGGGAGATATTCCCAAACTCTTGGACGTCTTGATACTCTTGTCCATTTCTTGTAATACCGTATCAGTGGTGGAGCTAAACAATCCAGAACCTTCAAAGGGAAGGTCTTCCACCGATGATCTGGTATCATATGGCAATGAAGAAGAGCGGAGCCAGGCATGTCTGCGTAGTGCTACGGAAGTTGCCAGAGTCTTGCTCGCTGATTCCAGGGAATGTTTGGCAGCACTAATTTGATGCCTAGCCAGTACCATCCCTTCATTCTGAATCCTTTTAATCTGTGGCTGACATTCTTTAGGCACGTGCGGAAGGAAATCATTCAAACGTTTCCATAAATTGAACTGATAGCGGCCCATGCAGGCTGCATAATTAGCCGTTTTAACGCCCATTGCGCCGACAGTGTAGAATTTTCTACCAACCGAATCTAATTTCTTCCCTTCCTTATCTGAAGGCGTGGAGTGACTCGATTTCCCTTTCGTGGACGATGAGACGACCAGAGAATTGGGTTTAGGATGTGTGTACAGAAACTCAGCCCCTGATTCCTGGATTTTGTACATGTGATCCAAACGTTTATTGGATACATTAATGGAGGCTGGGTGAGTCCAAAAATCTTTGGCAGTTTGTAAGAGGACTTTTGTCATTGGAAGAGCCACAGAAGGCGAAGTGTTGGAATGCATAATGTCAAAAACATTGTCATCCACAAAACTGGCAACGAGAGTGGGAGTCATAGATAGGTCTAACGCCATACGTTGCACAAAGTCTCCATATGACTTAACATCCTCCGATGGAGAGATAGGCAAGTCTGCTTCCACATCTTGTGGGGTGAGCTGTATATTTACGTCCTCTACATGTTCAGAGGAGTCGTCTGAATCGGAGGATACATTGGATGGTTCCGATGACCCGGGTAATTCCGGTTGTGACGGTGCCGGTGTGTTGACCGGGGGCGCAATCGGACCCGGTGGAAGTGTCGGTATCGACTGTTTCGATATCGAGGATCGATCCCGACAGTGCGAAATGCGGGATGACACCGATTGACGATCCCAGTCTGGTGGGGGCGGTGGAGGGAATGCCCAGGGGTATGGGTATCGGTTCCCATATAAGTAGTGCCATTGTCTCTCATCCCAGGCTAAGGGAGGGGACGCCGGTCGGTGTCGATCATCGACTCCACGTTCCGGAGAAGCATGAGAGGATTGACGACTCGACATATCAGATTGCGACTGAACTGTCTGCTGAGTAAGGTCGATGTCGAGATCTGAACCGATCGGGTGGTGCGGTTCTTGCGTGAGATCTCGGCCTTGACTGGCTGAAACCTTATGGACTTTTGACTTGTCCGTTTTAGGTTTCTTCGACTGCTGTGAGTCTTTGCCCTGCTTCCGGATCTTGGAAGGTACGGCATCAGATATCCCCTGCTTCCGGATCTTGGAAGGTACGGGGTGGTCTTTTATCGGCGTCGAACGTTTCGGTGCCGAAGCATCGATTGCGACCGTCGACGTCGATGTTCCCGGAACGGGAGGACAAGTGTCCGCAGCCAGGGTCGACATCGAGGCGTGTCCGGACGTGTCCAATGGAGAGGAGGACTGAGGGGATAGTGCCTTCTCCATCAAAGCCAAATGCAGACGAGCTGCCCTGTTTTTTCTCGTCTGGTTCGAAAACTTCCGGCAATGTCCGCACTTGGACACACAGTGCGACTCCCCTAGACAGACGAGGCAAAGTGAGTGCCCGTCGGTGGGGGATATTTTAAGGCCGCAAGTCTTGCACCGTTTGAAACAACCCCACCGCGGGGCCATAGGCCAGCGGAGGGGAAACGAGAAAAACACAAAACAACACCCAGAGAAAAATGCTAACTACAAAAATAAAGAAAAAGAAAGTAACTAAACGCAGGTTTAGCAAAAGTTTGTACTTAACAGACCGAAGCAGAAGGCGTCCTACCAGCGCGGCGGTCAGAAGAGAACTGGCGGGATCTGCGTGCCCCTCCTTGGTCATGCGCAGTGGAGCCGGCGCGTGACCTGGGAGAGGCGCGAAAATCCCTTTTGCTAGCTATCGGTACCGAGAAGGTCAGCGCAGGCGCAGAGTATTCCCAAGGGTGTGATGCACAGAGACCACGAAGAAGATCTTCTAGATTCAGCTTCTCTAGCTAAGCATGTGGGTTGGGGTGGTTTTGTCCTCTTCCCTTTGGATGAAAGGAATACAAGGCTGAGAAACACCCCCCAATCAAGAGAGGAGTGGAGTGCCCTACAAAAGTGGATCCTACCTCAATAATATAGTCCATTATTGGTGCAGTATCCCCTTTCCCATTATTAGGGCAATTCAAATATAGCTGGTCACTCAGTGGTGAGCAGGATTTGGAGGTGTAGGGATTAATTCACCAGGATTTTCTGTGCTCTGCACTGAAGAAGATGAAGAGATTGGATTTATACCCTGCCCTTCAATACCCAAAGGAGACTCAGAGTGGCTTACAATCTCCTTCCCCTTCCCCTCCCCACAACAGACACCCTGTGAGGTAGGTGGGGCTGAGAGAGCTCTCTCGAGACCTGCTCAAGAGAGAACAGCTCTGAGAGAACTTGTAACTGACCCAAGGTCAGACCAGCAGCTGCATGCACATGTGGAATTGAACCCAGTTCTCCCAGGTGAGAGTCCGCACTCCTAACCACTACACCACATGGGCTCACTGGGAGATATCTGACTGGCCTGATCATTAATTTGGCAGGTATGGCCCTAGGGTTGCTAGCTCTAGGTTGGGAAATACTTGGGAATTTTGAGGGTGAAGCCTGAGGAATACAGGATTTGGGGAGGGGAGGGACCTCAGCAGGGTATAATGCCACAGAGTCCACCCTCCAAAGCAGCCATTTTCTCCAGGAGAACTGATCTTGGTCAGCTGATGATCAATTGTAACAGCAGGAGATCTCCAGGTGCCACCTGGAGGTTGGCAATCATATACGGTCCTAACTAGGTATCATTGCTGGTAGTGTCAGTGAAATTTATGGGTAACAGCACAAGGTTTCACTGGTAAACACTGTGAGGCACCCGTAGGGCAAGGTGCCACTAGACTCAAACTTTGTTCACCTAGAGAAAGAAACTGTAAAAGCCAAATGGCTAGTTTTTCTTTCTCTTCATCAGGAAGAGTAAGAATTACCCCAGTGGGGAACAAACACTCAGGAGAGAGATTGTAAATCCTCAAGACAAGAGGGAAAAGGGCCTCTCCATCTTGCTTTTCTCTTTGAGGAACTAAATCTTTGTCTAACCTAGCTGGGGGAAAGTAATGCTGCTGGGTCTTTCTCAGAACATGGGTTAATAAATAGACAGTGGCCCCTGCCACACGGCAGAAAAAAACACAGCCAAAGTGCGGTTTTTTAGAGCCGCACCAAAAGAGACACGCGGCGGCGGGATCACACAGATCCCCTGAGCCGCCGCACAGTTGCTCCCCGGCACGATCAGATGCCGGGGAGGAAGCCACCGACGGGAGACAGAGGCAGCCGGCTGCGCATGCGTGCACATGCGCAGTTCGGCCAGGAGCCTCGAATGCTCCTGACGAAGGACGCGCCGGCGATCCCATGGCCGCACTTGCTGCAGCGTTTCAGGTAAGTCCTTCTCTTTACTTGGGGGTTTTTTGCTCTGCAGCACTGGGCTGTAGGGACGGATCGGGGACGGGTGCGCGCCGATTCCCAGATGTTGCAGTGAGATCGCACCCGTTTGCTGCACCCCCGATCCGTCCCTCTTCTGGCCCAAAACCTCCGGTGTGACCGGAGCCAGTGAAAGGCAAAACAAGGACCTTAATTATGCTGAGCTTTGAACCAGGGTGGGATTACTCATGTTCCATGCCACCGTTAATAAATTTGACACTAGTTTGTTCGAATGATGAGTTTTGTGTCATCTTTCCGGTGGTAGTGGTAGGGAAAATAATTGAGTTGGCTGAGAGAAAACAAAAAATGCTCACTTCATGGTAAATAAGAGAATGGATAGTCGATGAAGGTAACTTCTGAAGATTTTATTTAAAATGTCAGCTTGTATTTTAAATATGCATGTTCGTTTGTAGAATCTGTGCTAAAATGTTTTAAGAAATTATAGACCTGTTTCAATAGTTTTGAGTATAGTTGGTTGGTTGAGGCACCCTCCTCTGAACGTATAACATAGGATGGAAATCTAACTGAAGAAATAAAAAACTGTTGGCACCTAGGGATTTGAAAATGTTTTTTCCAGGCTTGGCTATCCAAGAGTTCAGTTATTCCCCTTGAATGAATAATCCACAATAAATAAATGTTCTATTTGTCTGCACTCTAGGAATAAAGTTATCAATAGTAAGCTGCTTAAGTGGCTCAAGTGGCTCAAGTGGTTAAGACGCTGAACTGCAGGCTGTGGAAGGTCAGTAGTTCAGCAGTTCGAGACCCGGGTGCCGCATGACGGAGTGAGCTCCCGTCTCTAGTTCCAGCTCCTGCCAACCTAGCAGTTCGAAAGCAAGAAATTGCAAGTAGATAAATAGGTACCCCTTCGGTGGGAAGGTAACAGCATTCCGTGCGCCTTGGTGTTTAGTCATGCCGGCCACATGACCACGGAAACATCTTCGGACACCGCTGGCTCTTCGGCTTTGAAACGGAGATGAGCACCGCAACCCTAGAGTCGGATTCGACTGGCTTTCGAGCAAGGGAACCTTTACTTTACCTTTAGTAAGCTGCTAGCAGAGCAATCCTTTGCATGTCTACTCAGAAGTAAGTCCTACTGTGTTTAATGTGGCTTACTTCAAGGTAAGTATGCACAGGATAGCATCCTAAAGCAGAGCAACATACATAATACTATTAAACAAGAATACATGGACACAGGATAGATTCAGGTGAGTAGCCGTGTTAATCTGAAGCAGCAGAACAAAGTTTGAGTCCAGTGGATACAGGATGACCTGACTGATAAAAAAAAAATGACTAGGACCCAATAACACTCCAACATGACCGGTTTGTGACATCAAGCGGTTGAGAGCTCACATCTAAAGCAATAAATATAAGATTTCAAAGTTATATCACAGATGATGCTTGTTAAGTATCACTGAACTATTGGGCAATTCAGAACCAAAATTTTATTTTATTTTTCTTTTGAAAATCTAGCCAAAATAGTTTAGAATGACATGACAGAGGACCTTAAAATCATTGTGGAGCTTTTGAAAATTTACATTAAATCCAATAAACTGAAAAACAGCTCACATTATGTAAAAGGAAAGAAATCTAACCATGCCTATATAACAGTTAATATAATCCCAGTGGCTGCTCCTATAAAGGGTTATTCGTATCAGAAAACCCCAGTGGGGTCAATCACACAAATAAGATTTTTTTCAGGTTCAGACCCACAATGGTTTAAGTAGTATTTTGGTACAAATACAATTTTAAAATGATTAAAATTAGAATGCTTTCCTTCACAAAATAACCCCAACTATGAACACATTAAATGCTTTTCACCTGGCATATAAATTTTAACAATACCTTCAGGATCGTTTTCTTTGGCTTAACCAATGCAAAAGGTACCGTTCAGCCTTTAAGTGTACTACAGCCCCTATGTCTTACCAGTATTTAAAAGAGGGCTTTTGCTTTCACTATAGGCTAGTTAACTTTAAAAAAAACAACACAACTGTAAACAACAACGAAAAGGGCAAACATTTTAAACTACATCTTCCATATCCAAAAAGAGCTGGTAACAAAGAATCGGTTTTGCTATCCGATTTCTACAGCCCTCTACAAATTAAATTATTTGCAAATAACTATCTGCCAAAGCCAGAACGATAGACAAAAGTTAAAATACTTTAGAGCTTTCCCCAAAATTGTTTCCATGCTGTTTCCATCAGGCTGCTGCAGCAGATGTTGGCTGTTAAACAGCGCAGACGACAGAGTTCATAACTTCTCTGAGACGGCTGTGTGCCACATCTGTAGTTGATGAAAAGAGTGCAGAAGTGTGGCAGACAGAGAAAGTGTGAGAGAAGCAGACGCAGCCCCGGCCAAATGAATTGTCTTCAGCACTGGGGGACTAAAAATAGATGCTCAGCTCACACACTTATTCAGTCTCTTTGCCCAGCCTTATAAAATCTTGTGTCTGTGTATCCCATTCTGGAGTGAGCCTATCAAGGGGAACTTCCTGCACACAAAAGCGTCAGCCACGAAGAAAATGAGTGCGTTCAGGAAGCAATGAGTTCACACTGAGGAAGCGGGCTGCAGCAGCGCATTCAAAAGCTTCTCCCTTAGATTCTCATTAACTGGGCTGCTGTCCAAGTTCATCCGGGCCCCAGAGAAAGACAACGCTGTGTTTAGACCGCACAACACTGACATAATATTAACAGATTTACATATGCAAAAAACCTGTGAAGCAACAGGCATTCCCCCTCAATTGACCCACTGCTTGTTCTGGCTGCCGAATTATTCCCTGCTTAGGCTCTGAAACCAAGTGGGCGTCATGCGACTACCATCTGGGTACCACTTTACTTAAAGCTGGCAGCCTCCCCATCATAGGCAAGCTGGCAACCAGAATGAAGGGAATAAACTGCATCATTTAGTTAACATCCACTTGCTCTGCGGCTGTTAAAAACCCATGACTGAATAATAATTTGGTTATTCTTTTTTGCCAGCGTTGTCAGCCCAATTGTGTGATGCACGCCGCAGGAACATTAAAACTGAGCAAGAAATTTAAAAAGAAACCCACAGGATTAAATGGGTGCTGGACAGGGATATGTTAAATACAATCTGAATCTAAAAATAAATTGATGTTTTTTTTATTTTTAGTTGTTTTCCTTTGCCAACCAACCCAGTTAATAGAACAGTTTCAAGCACTGACACCTTCTAATGAGGTGAGGGACTGGGATCGGTTTATAAGAACGCTTGTTAGAGCAGAACACTGCTCAGATTCGTGCCACTCAACTGCCCTTCTCATCCAACATCTTAATCCTCAGATTCTGATCATTTCCTTCTCATTTAAAACAACTGTTTTCACACAACTCCAGATTAAAGAAAGTGGCTGAAATCCCAGACTACTGAAAAACAGCTAGAGCGAATCCTTTTGTAAAATCCAAAAGCTTTTGAAGTAGGTTTCTCTTTGGATCTCTTTACTCTGTAAATTAAGTTACCAATAGTAATCAATTCTTTCTCCCTAAGCATTCTCAGAACTATAAGAAGGCAGGCACACACATATCTCCACAATAATCTTCTTTGGAGACTGAGCAAAGACCCATGCTGGGTATCTTATACAGTTGTATGGCAAAGATAACAAGTGTTTGCATTATAAAATGAGAATACAGACAGAAGCAGCAATTTTAGATAAATTAATAGCTAAGAAGAGAAAAACTACAGAGCATGGGTCAGCATCTGCAGACTGCAGCATTTTAGACTTCTCCCTTTCTCTGAGCATTTTGAAAGGATGTCAGAAACAGTATTCTGAAGTGCAGAAATAATTTAAGACAAGAGATAGTAAGTGAGGAAACCTGAGTTCATTAGTAACTCACTCCCAGAATTGACAAATGCATGACAGCATCTGAGATCCTTGGGGCAGAATCAAATTGCAATGCATTTAACCCATCTCTCAGACACTTTGTGGCAGCCACCAGCCTGCACTTCAGATGCTGGTTTCTCTGAAAAGAATCAGATAATGGTTGGGAGGGGCTTAAAGAATTAGAAGGGGGGGGAACAACTCTCTTCCAGTCCCTTCCTATTTTTCCAAGTAATCAAAGTGCTAGGAAAAGTTTAAATGCTCATGAACAATAACTCACACACAGATACATAAACCGTTTCACATTCTCTTCTCCTGCAAGACGCCCTTCTTCCCTTGCAATTTTTGCACCCATCAAGAAATGATGGAGAAATGGCCACTAGTGGATGAGAGTTCAATCAATCAATCAATCGACCTTTATTGGCATAACATACAGAACATAAGACTCAATTTGCAAGGAATACTGAACGCTTTCTTGAAGCTTCATACAGAAAGGATGAGAGTTGGGACAGTAAGAACAAGGCCCAAACTCCCTCACACAGCTCCACCTGCACATCTCTATCAAATTCGAATGCACACTGGGTAGGCTTACCAAACGCCGGCGGGGGAAATCTATTTCCTGGCAGGATGCGTGCCGCGGGGGACGGCTGTGCGCGCTGCACCCGCCGTCGCCAGGATGTGACGCTCCGCGTTACTCTGGCAACGGGACCCAAACAGCCCCGTTGCCAGAGTAACGCGGAGCGTCACATCCTGGCGACGGCGGGTGCAGCGCGCACAGCCGTCCCCCGCGGCACGCATCCTGCCAGGAAATAGATTTCCCCCGCCGGCGTTTGGTAAGCCTAACACTGGGATATATATCTGAATGCAAATGACAGTACAGTCTATTTCTTCCAATGTGAGTGTGAAGAAATGCATTTTTGGGGTAGAAGTCTGACCTGAGTAAAACCTTTACCAGAAGGTTTTTAAAGTGTTTCTCTCTGAGCAGGGAACAGGCTGGGAGGGGGAAGTTAGTTCAACAGCTTTCCAGCTTCACCTCAGCTACTTCTTAAGAAATGCTAATAGGTCCAGCTAGTGACAACAGGATGGTCCAAGCAGGGAACAAAGATTTGGAGGTATTAAAGACTAGAAGGACTCCAGGAAGAAACTTCTGGAGACTTCAGGAATAGCTTCTTTGACCCAGCCTGACCTGGTCAGTGGGTGGAGAAAGATATACGATAAAAACTCCCTGAAGCAAGGACGTCTCTTTTGTGCTGAGTCCATCAGAGCAGACAGATCTGGAAGACGCTGCCAATGCCATGTGCTAGCCTGCACCTGAGAGAGCCTTCAAGGTAAGAGAGACTCTGTAGAGATCTGTAATTTCTAAGCTAAGGAGCCTGCCTTATATTTAACAACAGAGAGAGCATGTATAGAGGGAGGGACAGAGGAATTGCCCTTTTCTTTTCTTTTACCCTTTTCTTTTGAATCCCTTGCTCAATCTGGTGCTCTGCTAAAAGTATGCTTGTAAACATTTTTTCAATAAATACTTTATAACTTTTAATCCTGGTAGTGGTTCTCTGTACCACATAGACCTCCACCATCTTGGACACGCTATTTTAAAAGAAGCACCGGGGGAAGGCAGGCAGTTGGCAAGTGGCTATTCCTCCAAGGGTGCACAAGGCACCCGGTCTCCGTGGTGACCAGGCACTGGGCAGCAAGAGACACAGAGAAAAAGGCCTCAAATCTTGGAAGGGAAGTAGGGAGTCCTGACCCTCCCAGTGGGCAATTCCTACAAAGGTCAGGTGGTGGTGGCGGGTTACCAGAGAGAGAGAAAAGCATTTCCAGGTGTTGGGAAAATCTTGGGAGGGCAGGGTGGAACAGGGCCTGCAGGCCAGAGCAGGACTGTACTGCCACAGTGTGTCTGAATATACATTTGCATTCTACGGCACATACTAGTAGAGCAGGACAGGAGGGGGGGAAATTGCTATGCAATACTGAACAACAGCAAAACAACCAGAATGGCACAGGAAGCCAGGAAGCATCTGTCGGATTGTATAGTCAATGGGGAAGTTTCCTTATTTCTCACCCCCCCCCCCAAAGCATGGCTTTATTTTCCCTCAGTGATGGCATCCAGTGGTCAAATCAGATTGGCTACATGGAACAGTGAAGTCTTCATTTTATTTTTTAATTACATCCTTTTTTATATCATTAAATGTTACAACTTTAACCAAAAAGCCATACAGAAGATGACAAAATATACAACTTTAGTAAAAAAAAAATTTTTTTAACATTCTTCAAATTTTAACTGAATACTAAATATACTATACTATAATTATACTAAATCGAAGTCTTCATTTTCATATGTAACTCCAGACTGGCTTGGATCATTCCAGGTACAGCCCTTCCCAAGTGGGGGGGGGGGGGGAAATGGCGCTAACAGCAGCATATAAAAGAAACTACCTTGGGACCACTGTGAGGTGAAGAAAGGCCATATAAGAGGGCATTATAATTAACTAATAAGCAATGACTGAAAAATAAGCATGGAAAACATACACATGTGTGGAAGACACACATTCTGCAATTTTTTTTCAACTGTCACATTGAAAAGAGAAGCACATGAAAATTTGGTATAGCCCTAAAATTAATATGCATGTGAGAGATGTACTTTATGTTTTCATCCAACAGCACTGTACCCCTACCAGACCACATGTCTTTTTTTCCACCATGGTTCACTAAATTACAGATGCTTCTCACAACATATGGTTATAGTCTGCAGTAGATGATGTTCCAACATGGCTTTCTTTATCTAGACTACAAACTAGCTCAGACTGCCAATGAAAAAGACTCCATTTAACTTTGACTTTTTTAGTTAAAGAAAATAAACAATGTTTTAATATTTTAACTCTCTCTTTGGACATAAAAGGAAATAAAATAGGTGCAGAAAGATTATTGGTGTTTGGTTATACCCCAGTGTTTATGTCAGTTTAAGAAGGAGGGTTCTTTTGCAGAATCCAAGCCAAGAGACCTTTTCTAGCAAGGAAGAACATTTATCTGCCATGTAGGTTTACCAGCTGTAAGCTACTACTGTATGAAATACAATAGTAAGAGATTACTCTGGGCAATGTTTTTACATCAGTATATCTAATTCTCAACATGGTCTCATTTTTGGATAATTAAATGTAGAGACTGGAGCCATGGATAAATGAGACAGATCTTTCTACAAACCTGAAAACAGCCCCTGGTTTCCAGAAAAATATGAAATCTTAAAAAATGAGCGCGGGGGGGGGAGGATTTTTTAAAAAACCACAAAATGACAGAAGCAGTGCCTGTACCTTTAAGAAACTAATGTTCTCTCAGTGGACATCACCAGCCTTTAAGTTGCTTTCTGTAAGTAAAAGGCAAGGGGAGAGGACAGGGTTTTTTTCCAGGGCACTTTTGAACTTTGAGGGAGGACATTGGAGCCAGGCCTGCTAGAAATAACCAAGCAACTTGCTACCACCCAACCTGCTGACTCACCAAGGCACAGCTTCTTGCTACTGTTCAACAGCAGCCACCTCATGGTAGTCAGCACAGTGCATTGGTTAGAGTTTCAGTCTGGGATCTGGGAGACAAGCTTCATATCCTCATTCTGCTGTTAATGCTCACTTTGGGCCAGTCACACTTTCAGCCTAACCTACCTTACAGGGTTGTTGTGAGGATAAAATGGAGGAGGGGAAATTATATAAGCTGCTCTGGATCCTCATTGTGGAGAAATTCAGGGTATAAATAAAATAAATAAATAAATAAATAAAGATGAAGACAAGCAACAAGATTTTTCAGACCTGAACACACAGGATCTGGGAGACAAAGGGTAACAAAAGGGTGTGTGGGCAGGTGGGTGTGAGGGAGGGAGGGAGGGAGGAAGATAAGATAAGATCATAAGAGACGCCAATGTTGGATCAGGCCAATGGCCCATCTAGTCCAACACTCTGTCACACAGTGGCCAAAAATACCAGGTGCCATCAG